>NC_056726.1:936286301-936308801 GCF_019279795.1 Protopterus annectens
ATTTCTAATTAACAATTTGTGAGCTAATATATGCTTAATCGCTAACAGCCTGAAATTTTGCCACGACACCTGTGCTGGGTTCAACCAATTTGTGGCTATATATATTTTCATTAGTAAACTAATATTCATAATTACAATCTTTTTTGTTTTTGCCAAATTCTCCGTGGAATATGTAAAATCAGAAATTCCCAGGAGAGTGTTGAGTTTGGTAACCCATTTTTGTAGTTGTAACTTTAAAGAATTCCATAATTTATAAATGCACTTGCAACTCCAGAACATGTGTAACAGGTCTGCTGTCTGATCTACACACTGTGGACATTTAGGTGACTTTTTTGAATCAAATTTATGAAGTGTTAGATGGGTATAATATGCATTGTTAAATATCATCAATTGAGTAAAGACCAGTTTTTGAAGTGATACGGATTTTAATGTTAAGTTAAATGCCTCTACTATTTTACTGTCGTCTAGGGATGGCAATTTCTCTCTCCAGTATTTGGATAACAGAATATGATTATTATTTTTTCTCTTTTGCCATTTTATACGCTGAGGATATATATTTTCTATCTTGTTGCAATGCTTCCCACAGATGACCTGAAATAACTAGTTCCTCTTTTTTATTTCAGAACTGGTAAAATAATTTATGGCCAAATCTTTTAACTGCCTCATTATAATTAAATAAGAGATGGGAAGATTCATCTCTTTTAAGATATCATGTACCGCTACTCCTAGGAAGGGGTATAAATCCCTTACAGTTAATTCCTTAATAAATGGATATTTCTTTAAGTCTATCAGTTGATTACCAATAGTTATATTAGGATTTCCATCAAACGGTTGAAACATCATCATATATTTTAAAAGGTTCAAGGAGGCAAACAGAGTTTGAGTCGCCATAGCCCATACCTTGATGTGCTCCATTAACTCATATTTACTCAATGTTTTTATATTCAAAAATGGTACAGCTTTAACATTAATTCTCTTCCCTTTTATATGTTTATAATTTAGCAGTACCCATTTGGGTATCCATGTTCTATTTTCACTATCCAAGTAAGACACCCTTAAAATCCTATTGGCCTGAATCACTGTATAATACATCTCAAAATCCGGTAAATCCAACCCCCCCCCCTCGTTTTAGGAGCCATCAGTTTCTCATAGGATATTCTCGTTTTTCTGGGTTCCCACAGAAATTTCCCCAATCCTATCTGAAATTGCTTAAAAAAGGATTTCGTGATTTTAAATTGTGCTGCTCTAAAAATATATAGCATTCTGGGGAGAACGTTCATTTTTATTATCGCTGCTCTTGCCATCATCGGTAGCTTCAACTTACTCCATCTTTTCAAATCCATTGTTATTCGGTCTCCAGTTGCCTTAATATTGTTGATAAAAAATTCTCTATTTTCAGTTGAAAAGTCAATCCCCAAATACTTTATTCTTTCTTCTGTCCTTATTCGTCCTGTCAATGGTAGCATTGAAAAAGGTGTAGGTGTCTTTAGAGGGAATATTTTGGTTTTTTTAAAATTTAGTTTGTAATTAGCAATTTTCTCAAAGGTTTGTATTGCTGTTAGTATTTTTTCCGTATCTGACACCAGTGTGGTACTGTATATATTTAAATCATCTGCAAAAGCAGCCATCCTATAAAATGGAGTTCTGATTCATTGTTTATGATACTTTTTACACTAATGCAGTTTATTCCTTCATATTTGAGAAGGAATGTATAGCATGTTTTATTTCTTTATTTTTTCACTCATTCATTTTATTGGTTAGATGGTTGGTTGACTGGTTAGTCATTCGACTGATTTGTTTGAAAATTAGTCCACATGTCTGTGTGTGTGTGTGTGTGTGTGTGTGTGTGTGTGTGTGTGTGTGTGTGTATTCAGTTTCAAGCAGAGTAGGCAGTACCACTGGGGATAAAATCATCTACTTTTCAAGACAGATTAAACACCAGAAGCTCAATCATCAGTCGCAATAATTACAAACATATAAAATAGGCACAGTGGCAGATATGGTGTCCTGGCCTGCTTCCCCAATGAGACTTACAGCATTAGAACAAGCATGTGCAATGCATTTCCAGTTTTGTGTTTGACTGAATGACTGCAGGATATAAGCATTCAAGAAGAAACATGGCAACCTGCACATGAAATTAAATAAGTAAAGCATTATGAGCAATCACAACTGATACCAGACCCAAGTACATATAATTAAGCTATTATCCACTGGTGTTCTGCAAACCAAGTTAAACTGAATGCTTAATATACTGACTTCCTCATTGACTGGAATCAGTATCTTTAAGAATGTCAGATGCTTTTTCTTAAACCAAAGTCTGATGCCAAGCATTTGCAGTAGTAATCTACTAAATGGATAAGTATCATTGCATCTGTGACTTTTTTTCTAGAGACAACAATAGTAAACAGATTTTCAGACTATAAACTTAATAGATATAAAACAAAACATATTAGTCAAAAGTTGGGCTTTATAATTTTCTGCTTTAGTTTGTGACTAGATCTTCTAGTAACATCTCTTAAAAACAATGAATGAATGAATTAATTAGTTAAAGAATAAATAAATAAATACACAAACATACAACAATTCAAACTAGAATAAGCGCCAAATGCTGAAACTCACTGGTACATTTTAAATAGTTTCTTTCAGTGAAAATGTCCCCTGGGCCTTCACTACCCTAGCTACATATATGCACTGACTCCAAGATAACTTTACCTCAAAGAAAGGTACCCCACAAAAGTTAGGAAACAGATTTTTTAAAATATAGAGTGGATTCATGTATAACACAATGACATAGTTTTAACCAACAGGCCGCTGGTTACCTGGCTTGCTTTCCAGGGGACAATTGCTCAGACAATATTTAATTATTGATTGATTGATTGTATATTTGTTTGTTTGCTTGTTTGCTTCTTGGGAGGATAGGTGGATGGGTCAATGGCCTTTTCTAGCCATGGCCCAGGCCATAAATGCAGAAAATAAGTTTAACAATATACATGTATTTATGTATGCATACATATCTACACATGCACAAAGCTCATACACACACATATACATATATATATATATATATATATATATATATATATATATATATATATATATATACAGGTTACTTACTTTGGTCAACACAGCAAAGTGTCAACCACAAAAGGTCAGCAATCCAAATGTTGACAGTCAACTTGGCATGCAAAAATGAGAACAAATAACATCACCCCCATATCCTCCTATAATTACATATACTAACTCCAAGATCAAACAGTCCATGGGGAATATTCCCCCACACAGGGATTGCCAATTGAGCCCACTTTTCGACGATCTGCATATGTCGACTAACTGTGAACGATTAAGCAGCTGTTGACATTTTGCTGTATTGACCAAATTCAGGAGTCACATTCTGTTAGTCTGGTAAATATTATTGTATACTTGTAACACAAATGTTGGAAATACACATTCAAACAAAATGTCACATATAACAGGTAGGAACAATAACCTTTTGATCATTATGGCTAAGCTATCCACATTATATTGGAATGTAAATGGCCTCCCGGGTATAGACAAAAAAGGAAAAAATAATGAATATATTAAGAAATCCAAAGTGCAAATAGTAATGGTGCAGGAGACACATTTGCAAAGAAATAAGCATGTGAGTTTGACAAAGAAAGAATTTCAGGATAGATACTCGGTAGAGTATCAGAGACAAAGGAAAAGAGATGTAATTATACTAATTACTAGAGGGGGTCCAATAGTGACAGAGAGGAAATAAAAGACAATAATGGTAGATTTATGGTTGTAAAGAGTAACTGGCAATTATACTCCACCAAAAGCTGCTACTATAAAGCTTAAGAAATTTTTGGGAAAAATAATCAGTTTTAGCAGGAACTATTACTCATAGGTAAGGACTTGAACTTGATTTGCAACACTGCAGATATATCGGGGGACTGAGAAGGGGAAATAAAAAAAAAATGAAAATATTTGGTATGAAAGATGTGAATTCAGTAGAAGGAACTCAGAGAGAATTTACATATTGTTCCTCAAAGAGCAATAACTGGACTAGACAAGATATAATTTATATTTCACAGGAACATGTGCATTTAATTGAAAGCTTCCATATACATCAATATGTATTTCATATCACGCACCAATAAAAACTAAGATAAAAATGCAAGGTAATGAAGTACAAATGACACAGCTGCTTTTTCCTGCCTGCATTTTAAAAAGAGGGAATTGGAAATTATTCAAGAGTAATTAAGGAAGACAAGAAATTCCTTCAGAAGTTACAGCTAGTGAGTGGGATAAAATGAAAATGGAGTTTAAAAACAGGGTAGAAAAAAAGAGAAAGAAATATGTATAAGAAGCAATACAAATTATTTAGATGGGTTGACAAAGGTGGAAGTATTGCAGAATAAGAAGAATCTCATTGAACTTGAAGAGGCATAGCTACAGACTGCTAAAGAGAAACTAAGGGAGTATGTGGATAACGTGCATGAGTTTAGAAAGACTGCTGCTTAGCAACTGTTTTTTGATAATAAATCCAGAACACAACTTTTAGCTTAATGACTTAGACACTAAACTTACAGAGCCTATATCAAGAAAAATAAGAAGAGATGCTGTAGAAGTATTAAAAATATTTTTGAAGTGTTATTAAAATTTGTATAAAGCAGATAAATGTAGCAATCAAGGAAGAGCACATGCAGAAATGTTTATGTAAGATTTAATTATGCCAAAGTTAGAGGTAGATGAGGCTCAACAATAATAGTTTATATAGGAAGAGTTATGATAGTAACAATGATGGATATTCAATCTGCAGGACAGTTTCCAGGAACAGGTGGTATTCCTGTAGAAGCTTGGAAATTAGGAGGGAAGTAAGCGATAAAGATGTTGAAGATTTCGTTTAACAATATTTTAAAATAAGGGGAAGCAGCAACATCTTGGAAGAAAGCTGTGGTGGGTGTAATACCTAAAGATGGCAACGGTCCATCAGACCAAGCTTCATATAGACACTTTTCAACTTTAACACAATATTATAAAGTGTTTATGTCAATACCAGCTAAAAAGAATGGCAGAGGGGTTGTCAAACTTGATAGATATGGATCAGTGGGGTTTTGTGTAGGGAATGGAAACATTTGACAACATTAATGGAATAATAACGATCCAGAGAGAAGCAGAATATAAGAAAACACCACTGTCATTGGTAGGTATTGATACAGAAGAGGCATTTTACCAAGTAATTTGGGATTTTATGAGTGAGTACGACTATGGACATATTTTCCTTCCCCGTCATAATAATAAGGTTAATTAGGAGGATATAGGAAGAATAAGAGACAAGAACTAAAGTGGAAGGGTTCCTTGCTGGTAAGTTTGTGTATGAACAGAGGAACACAGGAACCAAGCAGGGGTGTCCTCTTTCCACTTTGTTGTTTGCAAATTTATTTAAATGCCACTTCAGTACCTGGTATTAATGATGTAGCAGCTTTATCAAGTGTTTTAAATCTTAAAAAGTTTTATGGATAGATGTTTTAAAGGTTTATACTGTTATATTTTTTATCATTGTATTACGTTATATATGTTGGGGGGTTTGCTTTATGTCTTTAAGATGGTAATTGGATTATTGATTAATTGTATACTAGGTGTATTTAATAAGTGTTTTTACTGTGATTCCTTGTCTGAGGAAGGTTGGAAGTTTTAATTGAAAGCTCTTACCAATAAAATAAAGGTTTTTTGGATTATCATCTCAGTACTTTCTGACATATATTCTTTACATCGTTGGTTCTTTTTGGTGTACTAATATTAGAGAGAAAGCCAGGGAAGAGAATTTGATAGAAATAAGGATGTAAGTAAAGAAGGAAGAGTAAGGATGTATGAGGAATGAAAAGGTACTTGCTCACATTTAGAGATATAGTTTATCCTGGTTTTCAGCAAGAACAGAGCCAGCTTTTAGCTAGGAAGTCTTTCAGAGTGGTTTTGAAACATGGAGGGAGGATATTGACCTGATGGATACAGGTAAGGAGTTATAGGCCTTAGCAACCTTGTACAAGTACAGAAAATGCCTAGCAGATTTGCAAAGTTTGCAGACAAACAAGAGTTTTTGTCACTGGATCACAAAGACTGACTGGGAACACAGTTGTGTTGAATGTTTTTAGTGTTGGACAGGCAGATGGACACCAGATAATTTTATAGGTGGTAAAAAAACTGTGTATATGTTAGTTGATGAGGCAGTTTTAACCAGATATTCCACTCTAATAGGGAATTTGATGTCATGCTATAATGTGTGTAACTATTAATTAGTTGAGTGAAACTATATAAGTCCATGCTACATGTAGGGGAGTTAGAGCTTATGTCCAACCAATTGATATTCACATCACCTAGTAGCATTCTTTCTTGTGAAAATGTTATGGATATCCTATGTAGAACATTTTCCATTGTAGCTGTATTGTCACCAGGAGGGAAGTAAAGGACCGTAGTACGTATTTGCTTATAACTGCTTATTTTGAAGACAGTGATAAGAAGCTCTGCTGAACTGAATTTTGGTATTGGTTTGCTGTAAGGTGAGACATGGTAGGTGTTAGGAAATAAAAGCAACACCACCACCTTTCCTCTTTATTTGGTCATGATATTATAGCCAGGCAGTATAACTTTGGAGACATTTACACTGGGTTTCAGCCAAGTTTCAGTTACAGAGCGAACATCAGGGTAATCCAAGCATGTAGTTCAGCATTTTTTTCTTATGCTTCAAACATTTATTTCAGCAAAAATTAGATCACCAGGGTTGGGGATTATCTGTTTTTGCGTTAGAAAACTGTGTGAGAGAGAATTACCTTTGTGCTCATTATGATAGGTGGTTTCAGGATTAGGGTGTATACCTTCTCCTAGAAGGATTTTATATATTGGGGAATTACGCATACTTTTTTTTTTTTTTTTTTTTGGAGAGGATTGTTGCACCTTTGAGGGCAGTATTAAATAGGTTTGGTGCAATGTGTAGAGAATGTAAACAAGACATATGGATAGGTGGTTGGGACAGAGTTGAAGAGAAGTTATGAGATACTGAATCATGGTAGGATGAAAGATGGCACATTAAGAAGAGAAGAATGGCGGATAAGCGTAGCATAATTAAGTACAGGAATTTGGATTTTATATGCTTTGAAATGGAAAGCAGCTAAATTATACAAGTTTATGACAGTATATATATATATATATATATATATATATATATATATATATGGGTCCCCTTCACATGGTCAACTTTTCATAAAGTTGACTTTCATATGGCCGAGATCATATGATCGACTTTTGAAAAGCCGACCATGGGGAACCGCTATCTCCGTACAGTACAGAATGGGAAAATGTCCCACTTCCACACTGTAGTGCAATCTCAGAGTTGGTATATTTAAGTTACAGGGGGTGTGGGGGGCAGAGCCCCCCATGTGGGGTGCAGGGGGGTGGAGCCCCCCCTGCTAAAAGTTTAAGGTAAGTGTTTGTTGTGTGTTTATGTTTACTTTACATAGTCGGCATTCTGAAAGTCGATCATATGGTCTCGGCCATATGAAAGTTGACTTTCTGAAATGTCAACCATGTAAAGTAGACCCACACATATATATATAGATATATATATATTAAAAGCATGAAGGTGTACTTACCCGAATAAATAAACGCCGACACATCTTCATTGAACCGTGAAAACATCGATCATCCTGAAGCGCGAAATCCGAAACATTGAATCGTCATGGTTGGCCCTTCTGCAGTATAGCTCCGTAAGGTAAGTGTGCGATAGTTACAGACCTTAGGGTTAGGGTGCGGGTTAAGGTAAGTGCATAGATGGCAATGTATGTGAGATTTAGTGTAGGGTTAGAAGTAGGGTTTTGTTAAGTGTATGTGTATGGATTATTTAGTTTGTTTGGGTATAGCTTCTTAAGGTAACTGTGCGATAATTATGGACCTTAGGGTTAGGGTGCGGGTTAAGGTAAGTGTATACATGATGGTATATGCAAGATTTAGTGTAGGGTTAGAAGTAGGGTTTAGTTTAGGGTTAGAAGTAGGGTTTTGGTTAGTGTATGTATGTGATTTATTTAGTTTGTTTGGGTAGGTAGTATGTATTGGGTGGTGGGGGTGGGACAACTATGACGGTTCCAGTTTTTGAATTTCGCGGTTTAGGGCATTCGGTATATTCATGGTTCACATAATATGTGTCGGTGTTTACGTATTCGGGTAAGTACACCTTCGTGCTTTTAATATAGACCCATATATATATATATATATATATATATATATATATATATATATATATATATATATATATATATAAAACTTATTTGCAATTTAACTTTTATCGGACATCTTATGAGATATGTAGTGTCAGTGGTGCAGCAGTAGCACACTCCCCATTGGTACAGATGACAGCGGGTTCTAGTTCCACACCAGGTAGATCAATTGCCAATACTGCAGTGCATTATAAGGGGGTAATGCACTTCTGAGTGTGCTGGCCTTCAGATGTGAATGTTAAACCGAGGCCTCATCTGCTTGAGTTGGTGGTAGCTCAGGTAGACGTAAAAGATCCTACAGCACCTACTGCAAACAGTAGGTGAAGCTCCCCAATGCAATGGCCATATTTCCCCTACTAGTAAAATTACCACCTTGGGTCTCCACTAAAAACAGGTTACTAGCCTAGATGGAGACAAACCGGGTCAACAATAGAATAAATAAACTCTCTATACGAATAAATGATCATGTAACCTCATGAATGCTTGAAATAAGGGGATCATTTGTTGTGTCTTTATTTCTCTTGTAGTCTGAATAAATGTGAAGATGAAGGCAATAAAATATCATCTGGCATTGGTTACTTCTTATTTTCTACTGATGACCATTTGCTGGGTGGTGGGTTTTTTTTTTTTTTGAACATTTGATGATAGTCAATGTTTTTGTCATCATGTAGCTGGTTCCATTTAGCAGGTACTGTTCTGGACAAGGCTTTTTCACTTATAGCCACTTTGAATCTTGGTCTGATCAAATTTACTGACTGTTCTAAAGGGAGTATCTTTGCTCTCTGTAAATGTTTAAGAGGTGGGCAATAGCCATGATTTAGAACTTTGTAAATCTGAGAATAAATGAGAAAAGTAGCTAGCAATAAGTAGCCAGCAAACGTTTTTAAACAAGGAGCAGCAGTGGCAATTTCTGCAAGCAGAGCAAATCTAATTATTTTATTTTCAGTTACTTTAATTTTTGTGTGCATTTTCCTGACCGAAGGGGACCTGTGGCTAAAGTCACCCTTGCTGACAAAATGTATGGAGATTTTCTTCAGCTTTATGTACACACTGCTGTAAATGAGATGATTGCTACTATTACTTAATCCTACTTTGTGGTGCGTTCATTTAAAACTTATAGAAGTCTATTTATTTATTTATTTAGTTATGCTGTTCCGTCAGCTATTTTTTAACACCTTTATCAAATTATCACTTAAGACATTGCCAGACATACACTAATATGCAAGAAAACAAGAAAACAAACCATATTAACATGTTTCTATTTACATACATTATAAGTCACATATGCTCTTTTTTATACCTATCCATCAGCCCAACATAATTGCTCAATTCCTGCCTTCCCCTAAACTTCTCTCCTTTAACAGAATGTAATTCTGCATGTATTGATCACGCAGTTTCTATTTATTTCTACAAACCTTCCTCCTTCCCTTTTCTAGAAATCCCACTTCTGGTTCTTTCATCTCTGTTACAATATTCAGTACTTAAAATACAGTTGGCTTGGACTTTGATTTCCATTTTCTAGTAATTGCTTTTTTGTGAAAATGAGTTAACCCTTCCAACTACGCAATGTATGATATCAGTCATTTCAAAATATTTATCTAGAGTGATAGTGTTAATAAGTCTGACTTAGTGGAAATTTTTCCAAAGGTTTACATTTGTGCCATAATGAAAGGTGAAAATTTATGCTAGAAAATTAAATCTGATTCTCCTAATGTAATGATCCAAGAGTGATTCACCTGAGCTATACAGACATAATACTTTTAACCTCTCCCACCCATTTATTGCCATATAGCTGTCTTTCAGAAGATTTGTGAGCATGGTTTAAGAGTATTAGAAGAAAGGAGAGGTTACAGGAACTATTAGAATTTAACCAAGGAACAGACTACACTGCTGTGTTAGAGTTATGAAACCCAATAAAGCTGGTAGTGTAGTTGCAATAAATATGATTTATTATATTAGTAAGATGTATCAATATTTGAATGATGAAGCATGTTTTGAAATAGTATAAAAAAATGAGGTAAATATGTCATGCCAAAAAATTGACAATATAATTACTGATTTGGAATTGGAGTTTGAACTGCCACCAAATACTATTAAGTTTTTTAAAGTTGATAAGCCAATTATTCTGGCAATCTTCGAGATTCCAATTGCACAGGAATGAGATACCCCACCACTTTGCACCTTATAGTGGCTACAGGTAGATCCAAGAGAGGGCCGCTAGCAAAATGAGTTCATTTTTAGTTAGGGTTTTGTTGGTGTCAAAATTACATGCTAAAGGACTCCTGGCACTTCTTATATCAGATAGCAGCTACAGAATTTAATCAGAAAGTATATTTTGTAACTAGTGGTATGAAAAGCCTATTTTTGGTGACATCACATAATGTGGCCATGAAATGGTCCGAGGAAGCACTAATTATGGGTACTAAATGGAAATTGAATTGATTGTGCAATTGATGGAAATTGTCGTACATAATAATAATAATAATAATAATAATAATAATAATAATAATAATATTTTCTTGTGGGAGAATATTACAGACAAAAAATGGGAGTAGCTATGTGCATTGATTCGGCTCCAATAGTTGTAGTTTTGGGAAATACTTTCTGTTGCTACATATAAATATTTGGACAAAACTGAATTATATTTAATATTTTAGATGATTTTCAGAGGGGATGTTATGGAGCTTAATTAACTTTTGCATTATTTGAACCACACTGTTGAATTTCTGGACATTATTTATAATAATGACTTGGAAAGTAATAATTATTTGGACATTCAGATTGATTATACTGTACAACAGAAGGTGGAAGCTACTACATGACAGAGCAAAATCCCTAATAGGGAAGGCATCTCTGATCAGTACTAGCAAAAAATTACGATCCCTCATAAAATCCTCCAAGGCCAGCTTCGAGAGAAAAATTGCACAGGACACCAAAGACAATCATAAGGCTTTTTTCAGTTATGTTAGAAACCTGGGATGCAACTCCCAGACTTGTTCTGAGTTGATTCTAAATGACAAAAAATACACTGAACCCACAGACATCGCCAATATCCTGGCAGACAGGTTCAGTGCAAACTTCTCCACCCCTCCCCAAAAGAGCAAGTATCTATCCCGGCAGAGGGCTGCCTCCCAAACATCTCAGATGCTCAGGTGAAGGCTGCCCTCTCCAAAGCAAGAAACACTGCTTCCATGGGACCAGATGGCATCCCAGGTTGTGTCCTACATGAACTACAAGAGGAACTAATCCCTCAAATAAAACAGCTATACAATCTCAGCCTCACTACAGGATATGTGCCCACAGAATGGCATACAGCAACAGTGGTCCCACTCCACAAAGGTGGAGCCTCTACGGACCCTGGAAACTATTGCCCCATAAGCCTGACTAGCTTAGTCTGCAAGGCTATGGACAGGATCATCATGGAGCTCATAAACAAAGACATTGGGGACCTACAGACACTAGATCCTACCCAGTTCGGCTTTGTCAAGGGCAGATCCTGCCTTTTGAACCTGGTTGACTTCTTTGAAACAGTCACCAAAGCCATAGATGAAGGGAAGGTAGTCCACACAGCCTATCTGGACCTTGCAAAGGCATTTGACACAATACCCCACTCGGGCATCATAGATAAGCTATCCAGCTTAAATATAAACCCCTATGTCACAAGATGGGTCACAAACTGGCTCAAAGATAGAACCCACAGAGTGAGAGTTGCTGGAGCCATGTCAGACTTGAAACCGGTCACAAGTGGCATCCCACAGGGTTCTGTCCTGGGACCACTCTTGTTCGGTATATACTTTTCCGAGGTACAGGCAAACGTGGGAGGACTATGGCTCACCAAGTTCGCAGACGACTGCAAACTGGGCGCCATAATCAACTCTCCAGCTGACACAAACATCCTTCAAAAAGGTCTCACAGAGACAGATAACTGGTGCCAGCACCATGGTTTAAAGCTAAATGCCAAAAATGTATAGTCATACCCTTTGGCAAAAACAATGTGCCCACAAATTACCACATAGGCGGAAACCCATTAAGTACAGAGAAAGTTATTAGGGACCTGGGGACCCAAGTTGATAGCAATCTCTCCTTTGAAAACCACATTGCCAAAGTGGTTAGAAAGACCTTCTACATAGCCCACCTCATCACGAAGGGTTTCACATCTAGATCAAGAGAGGTAATCGTGCCCCTTTATTCATCCCTCATCAGGCCCATCATAGAATACAATGCCCTTTTGGGATGTACCTTACCCGACACCTGCAGCAATTAGAAAGACCCCAAAAGTATCTCACCAAGAGGATCAGGGTCTCAAACAGATGCCATATGCTGCTCGGTTAAAAAAACTCCAGCTCTACTCAGTTGCATACCGCCTACTTCGAGGCGATCTATGCCTGACATACAAAGCTATGTCAAATCCAGAATTAATGGACATGCTCCACCTCAGTAAATCTAAATCCCTTAGAGCCACACGCTCGAGGGACTTGAACCTCAGCACAGAAATAAATAGAACTTGCTGGAGGGACAGGTTCATAACCCAGGGGCTCCCTTCACTTTGGAATAGAATTCCAGTTCATGTGATGCAGAGCACCTCACTGAATCTCTTCAAGAAGAATCTCGATAAGTGGATGGAGGATCGTAGGTTTGTCCCAGGGATTACTCCCGTGTCACTATTAGACAGAGGCACAGTAAACTAAACCTTAAAAAGGGCACAGTATACTCAAATCAAGGGGTGGCATAAGCCATACAGAATCGGGATAGGCTTATAATTGCCCCAGGGCAGATAGCCTAGTATGAACCTATAAACCTATTAGAATATACAAGGGGGGAGGTTTTAATGGAATATTTACCTTAAGAATGTTGTTGTATCTTTCGACTTTTCCAGGTTAGGGGTCGCCACAGTGGAAATCCGGTCCGCTAATGATTGGCAGTAGATTTTTACGTGCCGAGTTGCCAGCCCTGATGCACAACCTTCAATGAAGGTATGCCCATTCACAGATGTCTCCACACAGAAGATGCTCTAGCTGAGAACCGAACAGGACAACGTCTTACTGTGACGCGACAACGCTACCACAGCACCACCACCGCAGTCGGAATATTTACCTTAAGAATACCTTTTCAAATAACTTTTTACATTTTAATAGCACACATATCCTATGACAGAAGAAAAACGTGGTCAACAGTCAATTTGTTAGACCCTCAAGACCAGTTGAAATTGAATTTTTTAGTGAAGCATCTGCATTATCTAAGTTTTTAGAAAAAAAGGTACCCTAATAATTTAATAGACGAAATGAATAATTTCATAATTGTGAGTAGGATTCCTAGGTAGTGTCCCATTTTAAGATACAAAGGAACATACATTTTTGTTGTACTGTAATATTAATAATGTATATAGACCAAAAAGATTTTGAGAAAGTTGTGACTTTATGTTATGGGAGCATAGTGAAAATGTTAAAGAGATTAATTCAAGGAACTAGAATTTGATATTTGTTTCCTTTGGTTTTAAGAAAAAAATAGGGTGTACACCTAGATTTGTATATAAAAATGTAGAAATTTTAAGGAAATTTTGGAACATCCTTTACTGGGAGTCACATCATATGCAATGATCTAGTGTAGTGCTTGCCCACAATGCCATTATGTATATGATTTTAGTTGTGCACCAATGGAATCTTATCCAAGAGGAATTACAAAGAACACAAAATGTAATTGTAATTTCTTGTGTCTCTGTGCCTCTTTTGTAATTATAGGTTCATAGGTTCATAGGTAGGTACTAGGCTATCGGCCCTAGGGCCTATATAAGCCTAGTCAAAAAGGTTCCCTGGCTTTCGCCACCCAAGAACATTATTTTCCTGTGCCCCTGTCAAGCAGTGCCTCAGAAGTGATCCCCTGGGTGAATTTTCTATTTCTCATCCAGTTGTCAAGGTTTTTCTTAAAGAGGGACAATGAGGAGCTTTGCTTGACATGAATGGATAGTTTGTTCCAGAGCATGGGAAGTCTCTTAGACAGAAATCTATCCCTCCAGCATGTTCTGTTTATTGTGGTGACAAGGTTTAGGTCCCTAGAGCGTGTAGCTCGGTGAGATCGGGATTCCTTTAAGTGTAGCTTGTCCAACAGCTCTGGGTTTGACATAGCTTTGTTTGTTAGGCAGAGATCGCCTCTGCGTAGGTGATGTGCGAAGGAGTAGAGCTGGAATTTTTTGACACAGTCTGCTTATGGCATCTGTTTGAGGCCAGTAATCCTATTAATGAGGTATTTCTGTGGCCTTTCCGATTGTTGTAAGTGTCTTGTGAGATACATGCCAAACGGGGCATTGTACTCTAACACACTCTGGCTAGGCTTATAAATGCCCTAGGGCAGATAGCCTAGTATGAACCTATGAACCTATAATTTAAAATGGGTGGCAAAAGCTAAACACACTCTGGCTAGGCTTATAAATGCCCTAGGGCAGATAGCCTAGTATGAACCTATAATTTAAAATGGGTGGCGAAAGCCAAACACACTCTGGCTAGGCTTATAAATGCCCTAGGGCAGATAGCCTAGTATGAACCTATGAACCTATGAACCTATAATGGGTCTGATGAGGGATGAGTAGAGAGGAACAATGACCTCCTTTTTTCTAGAGGAGAACCCTTTTGTGATGAGGTATGCCACGTAGAAGGATTTCCTGACTACTGTGGTGATGTGGTTATCAAAGGAGAGACTACTGTCTACCTGTGTCCCGAGGTCTCTAATCATACTTTCAGTGTTTAGTGAGCTACCACCTATGTGGTAGTTCATGGGTACTGAGTTTTTCCCAAAGGGGATGACAATGCACTTCTTGGCATTGAGCTTGAGACCATGACTTTGACACCAAGCATCTGTCTCTGTGAGGCCCTTTTGTAGAATGCCTACATCATTAGATGATTCTATTATGGCTCCCAGTTTGCAGTCATCTGTGAACTTTGTTAGCCAAAGACCTTCTGTGTTGGCCTGCAATTCAGAGAAGTAGATACCAAACTGGAGAGGACCAGGGACCGAACCCTGTGGTGCTCCACTCATCACTGGTCTGAAGTCAGACTTGGAGTTGGTTACTTTTACTGTGTGGGTTCTATCAATGAGCCAGGTGACCACCCATCTTGTGATATAGGGATTTATGCCCAGTTTAGTGAGTTTATCTATAATTCCAGAGTGGAGGATGGTATCGAAAACCTTGGCGAGGTCAAGATAGGCTGTGTGCACTACCTTGCTCTCGTCTACGGCTCTAGTGACTGCTTCAAAGAAGTCAGTCAGGTTTAATAGACATGATCTACCTTTTACAAACACAAACTGAGTGGGGTACAGGGTTTGGAGGTTACCTATGTCTTTGTTTATAAGCTCCAAGATGATACATTCCATGTCCTTGCAGACCAGGCTTGTCAGGCTAATGGGGCGGCAGTTTCTGGGGTGTGTGGTGACACCCCCGTTGTGGAGTGGGATAACCGTCACTGTGCGCCATTCAGTAGGCACATATCCTGAGGTGAGGCTATGGCTGAACATGGTACTTAGATGGGGTGCCAGTCCGTTCTGTAGTTCATGCAGTACGCAGCCTGGGATGTTGTCTGGTCCCATGGATGCCGTGTTCTTGGCTTTGGAAAGTGTGGTCTTTACTTGTTCATCCATGATTACAGGGGCTTTAAATTCTTCCAGTATTAAAATGGGCCCTTTGGAGGGTGAGAGAGAGGTAAAGTTAGCCTAACTATCTGCCAGGCTGTTGGCAATATGGGTTAGTTCTGTATATTTAGTGCCATCGTGCTGTAGCTCAAAGCAGATCTGAGTGTTGCCATTGAGATTTTTGACATAGCTGTAGAATGCTTTGTGGTTGTCTTTGGAATCAGTGGCGATTTTATTTTCATAAATGGCTTTGGAGGATTTTATGAAGGATCTCAGCTTCTTGCTGAGGCTGACCAGGGAGTTCCTCCAATCTTGGGATTTTACTCTTTTCTGCAACAGCTTCTTCCTTCTGTTGTAGAGATTGTTTATGGCAGGGGACCACCAGATTGGCTTCCTTTATTTGGAGGATAGCTTCTTGGTTCTATTGTGGATGGCACGATCCATGCACTAGTGTATGTGCTTATACAGTGCATTAGTGTAAGATTCAGCAGTCATACCTCTATTTTCCATCTGCATGGGTGTTGTGAAGTTTGCCACTTCTGTCTTAAGGTGCATGAAGTTGGTTTTGGAGTAGTTTTTGATGGTGGTTTCATTAATGAGGTGTGGGGGTGGGATATGGATGTCTAGGGTGATTAGCTTGTGGTTGGATCTCACCAGCGAGGAGTTGACCTCTGGCATGGAACATCAGTTACCCATATTGGTAATGACCAGGTCCAGCATATTGCTGGCCCTGGTTGGGGTGTGGAGAAGCTGATCCAAGGCAGTGGAATTTATGAATTCCAGAAAATATTGAGCAAACCATCCAGGTGCAATTAACCATAGGCAAAACTGCTCTACAATTTGTAGCATGCTACAGGCCACCCTCTCAAACTCAGGAAACCCAGACAGCCTTCCTGAAGACACTGGAGGGTATAAATGTATCACCAAACACCATCATATTGGGTGACTTCAACTACCCGAATATAGACTGGGAACATTACTCAAGCCCAAACTTTCTAGCCCAAAGGTTCCTGGAGTTCATAAATTCAAATGCCATAGAACAACTAGTCACCGTCCCCACAAGAGGAGAAAATATACTAGATCTCATCATCACGAACATGGGGACAAAATGCTCCACACCTGAAGTATATCCCTCATTGGTGAGATCAGATCATAAACTAATCTCACTAGAGGTCCACATCCCGCCCCCACCCCAAACAAAAAAGACCACAGTGAAGAACTTCTCTAAAGCAAACTTCACACTACTCAAGACAGGTGTGGTATCCTTCAAGGCCCCCGAGCCAGTGGAAACCACAACCCAAGCTGTGGAAGCCCTTACAAATGCCTTCTATGAACACCTTCAGGACTGCATGGATCAGGCAATCCCAAATAAAACCAAGACTCTTTCCACCAAGGGCAAATGTCCAGTCTGGTGGACCCCAGCCATAAACAAACTTTACAATAAGAGGAGAAAGCTATTACATGATAGAGCAAAATCCCAGAAAGGGAAGGCATCTTTGATCAGCACTAGCAAGAAACTACGATCCCTCATAAAATCATCCAAGGCCAACTTTGAGAGAAAAATTGCCATAGATTCAAAAGACAATCATAAGGTCTTCTTCAGCTATGTCGGAAACCTGGGTGGAAACTCCCAGATATGCTCAGAATTAGTCCAAAATGATACAAAAATCACTGAACCCACAGACATTGCCAACATACTGGCAGACAGGTTCAGTGCAAACTTCACCCCCCCCTCCCCCCCAAAAGGAGAGATAACTATCCCAACTGAGAGTAGCCTCCCAGACATCTCAAATGCGCAGGTGAAAGCTGCTCTCTCTAAAGCTAAAAACACAGCATCAATGGGACCGGATGGGGTCCCTGGCTGTGTGCTACATGAACTCAATGAAGAACTAAACCCGCACATAAGGCAGCTGTTTAATCTTAGCCTCACCACAGGATATGTGCCCAAGGAGTGGCGTACGGCAACTGTGGTCCCACTCCACAAAGGCGGTGCCTCTACGGACCCTGGTAATTACCGACCCATAAGCTTAACAAGCCTGGTCTGCAAAGCTATTGAGAGGATCATAATGGAACTCATAAACAAGGACATAGGGGACTTGCAGACCTTGGACCCAACCCAGTTTGGCTTTGTCAAGGGAAGATCTTGCCTTTTGACCTTGGTCGACTTCTTCAAAACAGTCACCAAGGCCATTGATGAGGGAAAGGCAGTCCATACAGCCTACCTTGACCTTGCAAAAGCTTTCGACACAATACCCCACTCGGGTATTATAGAGAAACTTACCAGCTTAAATGTAAACCCATATGTCACAAGATGGGTTGCAAACTGGCTAAAGGACAGAACCCACAGGGTTAGAGTTGCTGGAGCCATGTCAGACTCCAAGCCAGTTACAAGTGGAGTCCCACAGGGCTCAGTCCTTGGCCCCTATTGTTCGGCATCTACTTCTCAGAAGTACAGGCAAACATAGGAGGACTATGGCTGACAAAGTTTGCGGATGACTGCAAACTGGGTGCCATAGTGGATAGTACATCGGACACAGACATCCTTCAGAGGGGTCTCACGGAAACTGATAGCTGGTGCCAGAGCCATGGCCTGAAGTTAAACGCAAAAAAGTGTATAGTCATACCCTTCGGGAAAAACAAGGTAACCCCAAGCTACCATATGGGTGGCAACCCACTAAGCACAGAAGAGGTTATCAGGGACCTGGGGACCCAGGTTGACAGTGGCCTCTGGTTTGACGCTCACGTTGCTAAAGTGGTTCGAAAGACCTTCTACATTGCCCACCTGATCATGAAGGGATTCACATCCAGATCAAGTGAGGTCATTGTTCCCCTGTACTCTTCACTTATCAGACCAATGATCGAGTACAATGCCCCATTCAGGATGTATCTCACCCGACACCTGCAGCAATTGGAGAGACCCCAAAAGTTCCTCACCAAAAGGATAAAGGGACTCCAAAACCTGTCATATGCTGCCAGACTGAAGAAACTCCAACTCTATTCAGTTGCATACCGTCTGCTCAGAGGTGACCTGTGCCTGACATACAAGGCCATGACCAACCCGGAATTAATGGACATGCTCCACCTCAAAAAATCCAAATCCACCAAAACCACTAGAGCAAGAGACTTAAACCTTAGCACGGATATAAATAGGACGTGCTGGAGGGATAGATTTATCACCCAGAGACTCCCCATGCTGTGGAATAAAATCCCGGTCCATGTGAGGCAGAGCACCTCGCTGGCTCTGTTCAAGAGAAATCTTGACCGGTGGATGGGAGATCGTAGTTTTACCCCGGGAATCATCTCTGTGTCACTACTGGACAGAAGCACAACAAACTAATGGGCACAGTATTTCTAACATAAGGGGCGGCGTAAGCCACATAACTTTGGGCTAGGCTTATAAATGCCCTAGGGCAGTTAGCCTAGTATAAACCTATGAACCTATGAACCTAAATGAGTTGGTACATGAGTAGTTTTCCCAGTTGATGGTGGGGTAGTTGTAATCGCCCATAATTAAGGTATTGGGTTGTACCGTAATATTTTCCAGTGTCTTAAGAAATGAAGAGTGGGAATCCTGGGGCATGGTGGGGGATCTGTAACAAGCTACAACCTGGATTGCAGTCTTGCCCAGTGTTAGTTGCACTTGGATAATTTTGGGTGCATTATGTTCAGCAACTAGCCTGGAGGTCTGGATATCCTTAATGAATATGGACACTCCTCTGCCTTTAGTGTTTTGGTCCAGGTTAAGTGGCTGAAATGTGTGGTATAAATTATAGCCTGGTAATGCAGGGGTGCTCTCTGGAGTCTTGAACCAGGTCTCTGTCACTGCACAGATGTCGATGTTCTCCATTTTAAATAGTGCCTCGAGAGTGAGTGCATTTTGAGGTTTAGACTTCTAGTATTGAGTAGCATTACCCTCAGAGTTTGCTTTTATGCTGGTGAATTTAGCATTTGAACCCTTGCCTAAAAAAGCCACTATAGGGGTGCCAAGAGCCTTAGCCAGTATCTGTAATCCCAGGGGCAACAGGTGCAGGCCATCTCTGGCAAAGCATCGTGGTCTGTCGACCATGTCGCCCCCAGGCAGACAGATACTAGATCCCCTTAGAATGACACCGGAAGCTTAGCCAATTCTTGAAGTCAGTCATTTTGTCATTGTACTGTGGTATCATTCTGGGTGATGGCAGGATGCTACTCAGGGCTAGGTCATACCTGCCTGTGCTACAAAATCTGAGAGCTCTCCCATGTCTCTTTTCATGTAGTCCAGGGAGGTACATCTCAGGTCATTCACACCAACATGGGCAATGACAGAGTCAAATTTTGTACTTGTGGAGTGACCTGAATGCCTGTGTTATGTGGCAGATACTGGCACCTGACAGTAACTTTCTCCTTATTTAGCTTGGTGAGTGGGACATCAGTGTGCCTGACTATAGAGTCACCTATGACTAGTGTGTTGGGTATGTTGTTTTGCCTTATTGGCTGAGGTTGAGTGGCACACTGATTTTGTGGGCTGTGTCATTTGGGTAGTGTTGGGGGGTGGTGGTTGTCTGCGTTTCAGCTTGGGAGAGCTCTGTTGCATGGGCAGATTTTTATTGAGAGCCTCCGTGAATGTGGGTGTATGCTTTGTGTTTCTATGTGGGGGTTTTGGTAGTGTGGGTTTTGAAGGACTATGTGTTGAGTATGGTGTAGTGCAGGTGTTAACCTTCTCCTCTTGACTGTCTAGTCCAGTCTTGGCTGGAGCGAGCTTGGCTTCCAGTTTGGCTATATAAGTGCATCTCTCACAGGTTGTAGTGTTGGGTGGTAGGAGGAGAGAGTTGTCAGTGTACAAGAGTTGTCAGTGTACATGAGGCAATTGCTTATTTTATATAGTTGAGACAGAAAGACAACTACAGGTTAGAATATATGACCATACCTATGCTATTAAAAAAGAGAATTGAATAATTTACTATATAGACATTTGATTCTTTGAACAAATTTTAAGAAAGTTTTATTTTATGTCTTGGAGAAATTTCCACATTGTGATAGAGGGGGTTGTTGGGAAGCAAATCTAGAGTGGCGAGAGTTGTTTGGCAGATTAGGTTAGACACTATATACCCTATTTGTCTTAAAGACACATTTTATTATAGTTTATTGCTTTTGAAAGCAAATTAATATTTAATACTTTATTGTTTAATAGTTTTAGAACACTTTTACAATATATTTTAAGAGATATAGCTTTAGATATAGTTTGAGCATTTATATACAAATATGGTTTGCTTTGTACTACTATGGTCTTTTTTATTGTAGTGTTCCTTTTTAATTCTGTATGTGTGAACTTTTTGTTGTCTTTTTATTGTTTTTTTATGGGTCTTTTAGGCCTTTCTTAGGTACATTTCTATATTTGTACTTATATGATATATATTTATATGGTATTTTATGAATTACTGGTTAATATTATTTGAGATTTATTATAAGCTTTTTAGATCATGAGCTTCTTGTTTGTAGATAGGTGATCATGTGGCAGCTGTTATTTATTTACTTATTTATACATTTTTTGGTGACAGGGTTAGTCTCACTAGACCAATTGTGTCTGTTCAGGGAAGATCCAATGTGGTATTCATACTGACTAGGGGAAATTTGGTTAAGACGTAGGAGAACTTCTCCTACTTATATGCATAAGGAACATTACTAAATGCAGCACTTCTGATTTCTGGTCTAAGCATGAAGGCAGCTTGGAGAAACTGGGAGAAAGTATGGAGTGCAATAGCAATGCAGTTAGTGCAGAAGAAATGGAAATAGTTGGAGTTAGAATAAGAAAGAAGGCAATCGAGTCTTTGCAGGAAATGATATAGTTGAAAGAAAGAGTATCAGAGACAGGGGAGCTGAGGGCAAATACAGGAGAGAAGGAGATAACATAATGGGAGATATGGGTGAAGCTGTCTGAATTATCAAAAGTTCCTCACCAAGAGGATAAAGGGTCTTAAACATATGTTATATGCTGCCCGACTGAAAAAACTCCAGCTCTATTCAGTCGCATACCGCCTACTCAGAGGTGACCTGTGCCTAACATACAGGGCCATGTCCAATCCGGAATTAATGGACATGCTCCACCTCAAAAAATTCAAATTCATCAGAGCCACGAGAGCAAGAGATTTAAACCTCAACACAGAAATAAATAGGACATGCTGGAGGGGCAGATTCATAACCCAGAGGCTCCCTACACTCTGGAACAGAATCCCAATCCATGTTAGGCAGAGCCCCTCACTAACTCTATTCAAGAGAAGTCTTGACGAGTGAATGGGAGATCGTAGGTTTACCCCGGGGGGGTCATCCCTGTGTCACTACTAGACAGAGGCACAGTAAACTAAACCCTAAATGGGCATAGTATTATCATCCTAAGGGGTGGTGAAAGCCACACACACTCTGGCTAGGCTTATAAATGCCCTAGGGCAGATAGCCTAGTACGAACCTATGAACCTATGAACCTATAATCTTCACACTTGACAGAAATGCTTTTTCAACAGAAGCTATTCAAGGAAGATATTGAGTCGCAGCAGGGATATATTGTTACAAACCTTCAGTAGGGAGGGTTGTGGGATGTTTATTTGAAGGAGGTGATTCCTCAGAGTGATCCAGAAAGTGAGACAGAGGCTTC
>NC_056726.1:936313801-936348801 GCF_019279795.1 Protopterus annectens
TTGTAAAAAACATTTGTCCTTGAAATGAAAAACATTGTGCTCTAAGACTAAACTAACCAAGGTTAGAAAAAAATCAACATGTTTTTTCAGTATATAAACCATATCAGGTCAACCAGTATTTCACAGGTTCAATACCCCAAGTATATGGTATACTAGTATACAATGATTGTACGTCAAGCATACACAAATAAGTTTCATTTGTAACCTGTAAATCATCCATTAGCCTCAAAAACTCATTAGTATCTTTAATTCAGGCTTGAACTAGCCCTAACAATGGTTTCAGTTGACATTCTAGATACATTGACAATGGTTCAGTCAATGAACCTTGCCCAGATACAATTGGTCTACCCGGGGGAGAAACAAAATGGCTCAGCACTCGACCAAGTTTAACAACACCAAAACCAAGGTGCACGTAGCCAGCTTACCTTATAGCTGTGCCAGTGGGGAGTCTTATTGGGGACCTGGGGAGCAAGGGAGCAACCAGCCCCAGACTGACTGTGATCTCTGTGTGCGCTTAAGGGAAATTGTACTTTACTGTGTGTATTTGTTATCCTTTCCTCTTATATGAGACACCCCTGGTGTTAGTGGTGAGGATTGAGGCTTCTTGATTGCTGGGCCAAGGCATGGTCGTCACATGCATGACAACATTGAACACTACAAATCACATGAAAATAACATCCCCTTCACATATAACACCAAACTAACAAACGCACTTTTTACTATGTTTCTCCAGGGGGGCAAGTGCATGTGTTATGTGTGTTTCTGGTTCATTTGGCTTTATTAAAACATCAGAGTTTCTTTAGTGCTGGCTTGGTCCTTTCCTGGGTACCTCAGTTTGGTTATTTGACTCCATCAAGGTAACCTATAACACCCTGATCCTTGATGACTTCAACTTCCCCACCACAGACTGGGTGAACTATTCTTGCACTAATTCCTCAACAACATCAATTCTAACACACCAGACCAGCTCATCTCATCCCCCACAAGGGGACATAATATTCTGGACTTGGTTTTCACCAACATGGGTGACTGCTGCACCTCTCCTTTAGTATTTTCTTCCCTCGTGATATCAAATCATCGGACTGTCACAAAGGTCAGGTGTGTTCTGAATTAGTACTTAACAGTATCACTTACACTGATCCTGTTGACTTAGCCAACCTGCTAGCTGATAGGTGCAGGGCACACTTCACCCCTGTCCCCCCAAAGGCCCTTTTGACATCCCCGATACTTGTCTTGTACCTCATATCTCCATAGATCAAGTGTTACAGGCTCTATCCAAGGCAAAGAACACAGCTTCCATGGGACCTTGTAGTATCTCAGGATGCTTTCTGCACCATCTCCAGCAAGAACTGGCTTTGCCATTGAGCACCCTATTCATCCACAGCCTAAGTAGAGGCTTCATTCCATCAGAGCGGAGAAGTGCCATTTTCATTCCTTTCACAAAGGTGGTGCTACTACTGAGCCTAGAAACTATCACCCCATTAGCTTGACAAGTCTGATTTGCAAAGCCATGGAGTGTACTATTATGGATCTCATAAACAAGGACATAGGCAATCTCCAAGCACTTGACCCCACCCAGTTCAGAATTGTCAAGGGAAGATCTTGCCTGTTGAACCTGCTTGACTTCTTTAAGACTGTCACCAAGGCCCTGGATGAGGGAAGTCAGTACATACAGCTACATTGACTTGGCCAAGGCCTTTGACACGATCCCCCACTCAGGCATCATTGAAAAGCTAACACAATTTGGCATAAATCTCTATCTCATCAGATGGGTGGCCAACTGGCTCACCAACAGGACCCTCCAAGTCAAAATAGGCACCTCCACCTCCGATAGCAGACTTGTCACTAGTGGAATTGCCCAGGGATCTGTCCTAGGAACCCTACTGTTTGGCATCCAGGCAAAGACAAAAGGCCTGTGGCTGACCAAGTTTGTGGATGACTGTAAGTTGGGTGCTGTCATTGACTCCACAAATGATGCTAACATACTGCAAGAGGGTCTAACAGGAACTAATGACTGGTGCCAAAGTCATGGCCTCAAGCTAAATGCAAAAAAATGTATCATCATACTATTCAGCAAAATCATGACCCCTACTGATTACCACATCATCGGCATCCCTCTAAGCAGACAACCTGTGGTGAGAGACCTGTGCACTCAGGTTGATAACAACCTCACATTCGAACATCATGCAGTGGCAGTTGTCAGAAAAGCCTTTTACTTGGTTCATCTCATAAATAAAGGGATTGTATCCAGAAAAAAGGAGGGTATTACCTCTATATACTCCTCCATCATTAGACCAATAATTGAATATAACACCTTGTTTGGGATATACCACTCCAAACATCTGCACCAACTGGAAAGGCTGCTGAAATACCTCATAAAGAGAATCCATTTCCTCCAACACCTGTCTTATGCAGACAGGCTCAAATCACCATCATTCTTTTCGGTATTGTACAGATTGCACAGCGGTGATCAGTGTCTCATCTGCAATGTGATCTCGGGCCCTGCCCTGCTAGAGATGCTCCATATCTGTAAGTCTAACTCCTCATGTACTACCAGCTCAAAAGGCCTGGACCTAATATGCAACATCAACAAAACCTGTTGGAGTGACAGGTTTATCTCTTAGAGGCTGCTCTGTCTCTGGAATAGACTTCCCATACATGACAAACAGAATATATCTCTGATCCTATTAAAGCACAAACTAAACATTTGTCCCAGGGGTTCCACCTATGTCCCTTACTGACAGGGGCAACAGGTGCTGACTGAGGTTTCTTTTTGGGGATAAACTATTGGCTAGGCTTGTAAGGACCCCAGGGCCATTAGCCAAGTAACCTCCTATGATCCTATGATCCTATGAGGTAATAGATGATATTATAAATAAAAAGGTAGAAACCAAAGTCATGGTAGGAGATTTGAGTAAAGCATTTGATAGAATCCAATATGAATGTGTATGGGATATTTTAGGGGCTTATAATATAAATGAAAGGATATTAAAAATTATTAGGCTGGTATATGAGAAAAATAATGTAAGAATAATTTTAAATGGATGGTTAAGTGAAGAAATCAAAATAGAATGCAGAATAAGGCAGGGATGTACTGCAAGTGGCATTTTCTTTGCTTTAATTATGAATGTGTTGGTTAATAAAATTAATAGAATGTTAAATATGGCAGGTTATAAGATAATGAAGGAAATATAAATGCCAATTATATATATATATATATATATATATATATATATATATATATATATATATACATACAAATGATATGGTTTTAATTATTAAAAATAAGGAATGGATGGAACTGGAAATTAGAAAGAAATACCTAAAGATGCTTAGTTTATGTATAAATAAAAACAAAAGTAAAGGATTTGGATTTCTGGAAAATATAAAAGAGTTGCAGTTTAACGTTGAGGTTTCATATATATATATATATATATATATATATATATATATATATATATATATATATATATATATATATAGATAGATATATTAGTATTAATATTTAGATCAAGTGAGCAAAAAAGAAATAATGGGATAAAATCTTTCAGGGATTAAGACATACATGTGCATTTTGGCAAACATATAAATTGTCATTATAAATTATCATATAAAAAGTACATTTAATAAATTCTATTCTTTTAGGCAAGCGATACTATTTAACAAGTATTTATATCATTCTGTCTATCTATGAAAAAGAGATTATGTCTATTGTATTTTTGTTTATATGGGGATCCAGGTTAAATCCAGTTAGAAGAGGGATTTTGTATGTGAAAGAAGAAGGGGGATTAGGTTTAATTAACCCAATTGTTCATGCAGCATCCTTGAATCTGTATAGAGCCTTAATAGGTTTTAAAAAAAGATAATAGAAATTCAATAGAATAATATTTTGAATGTAAAATATAATTTTTTTTGGGAAAGATGATGGTAGAGAAAAGATGGAAAAAACTACGTGAATGAAGATATAAAAAGTATAAAAATATTTTTTTATGGAAATTAAATATAAAGAATATTGAAAAGAATAGGAAAGAATGGTATTGAATATTACAAAATTATTATGTTTTTTCCATGGAAGTATTTAGAAATAGAGAAAATAAATGCTATAAAATGAGATTTACATGGTATAACAAAATATATGAATGTAAAGATTTTTTGTGGAGTTTGACAATAGGTAAACTGCCTGTTAAAGCTAACATGCCTGATGAAAGAAAGAAAGCAAGAAAGAGTATGTAATTACTGTGGAGAGCTTGAAACAATACATGTGTTTTTAAAATGTTCTATAATAAAGAAGTTATGGGCAGAAGTATATAACAGCAAGATGTTGAAAGGTTTTGAAAAGGTTGAAAATTTAAATATGAATATGTTCAACTATAGGTATTACAGTAAAAAAACAAAAACAAAAAGAGGATGATAATAAACTATTTTTCATTATATGACCATTATGGATTGAGAGACTTAATAAAGTAAAGCTTAATGAGAAAATGACATTATTAGAGATTTCGAAGGAGATACAATTTTCACTCTGGAAAAAAGGGTGGAGGACTGTTAATGTGATATTGTTCTTCATTATTTAAAAGTCCAAATAACTGTTAATAATGTATATTATGTAAATAATGTAAATAATGTATATATGCTGTAATAATCAATAAAGAACCCATACTCTTTTTGATAAGTGCCATGGGATCTTTTAAATTCACTTGAGCTACCACCAACTCAGGGAGATAGGGCCTCAATTTAATGTCTTATCTGAAGGACAGCACAGTCAGAAGTGTATCACTGCCTTATGCTCCACTGCAGTGTCAGTACTAGAAAATTAATCCAAGTACCTGGTGTGAGAATAGAACTTACAGTCTTATGCACCAAAGATGAGTCTGCTTCCTGTTGAGCTACTGAGTGATTTGATTGGCATATAATGAGAAAGTGGCACAGTATTTTTATTTTGATGAGGTCTAGATGATATGAAAGGACAAGAGTACTAAATGAATTAAATTTTTTCACCTTACATGTTATGTGTTCTTGGTGCGATTTTGTCCACTGGTGTACTTTTTGGTTATATTCAGAAATTACTTGACTCCAAATCATAGACTACCAGAAATGACTTCCTGCAAGATGTGACTTCTTCTGTCTTCTGCATGAATGCTTCATGAACACGTCAGGATTCTTCCATGGATTGGCACACCATTTATTCCTTCATGTCCTTTTTCACACCTCTGATAATCTCCACTAGCTTCAAGTATTTTCTTCAGAACATATTGTCTTGGTTATGTAAATAGTGCACATATAATGTAATTGCTTATCTCTTGACTATACTATATCCATTGCTATAACTATAATTCTTTCACAGTTCCCTCTTTGTAATTCAATTAATTTCTCATTATACTTCTGTATATACCCACCTCACTACTTTTTTCATCTGCTACAATTTTATCATCTGTACTCCTTCCTTCTTTCATTAAGCTTTTAAACAAACTTAGTTACTAAGTAAATAATGCCAGCTAATGGAATTATTCATACATGTATGTTTTGCACGTTCTCCATACTCTGTATGTCTTTGTACGCTTCTTTTGTCGGTACTATCTTTCAGTACTTTATAATGCTCTTTTTGATTTTGCTTTCGCATTCAAATTATTTATGATGATGGTTCTTTCAGTTATTGTAATGTCTTTGCTAAACGACTACGGAAGTGATTGAAAAGGGTCTTGCACTAGTCCACCTACCAGTTAACAAGCATAAACCAAATAAATAAATATCAATTTCATAATTATGTTAAATGAAGAATTACAGTAGTTTAATTAACTTTGCAGATGATTTTAAGTTTGTGAGGACTGTTAGTCACTAGAAAATGTTCTTATTTAACCATTCAGTTTGGATATCGTCTCGTGACATATATAAACATTCAAAGAAAAGTTAAATAACTATGTAAAACCATTTATTGTGATGAAAGAGGGCCTTGTATGAAATTCTTCACAAACTTCAACATTCAGAATTATGTACATACAACAGTAGCACAGACATAAATAATTTTTTAGTCAAGGCTTCCAACTTTCTACAGGGAAATATCATAATTAAGGCAGCCATAAGTGGTGTTTTTTTTCTTAATCTCCCTCCACACCCACCCAGTGACAGCCCCTGTGAGGGTTTGCAAGGCAATGGGCATCTGTGGTGCAGCAACCCTTATTACTGCTGACATCAGGAAGACACTCAGTCCACCTGCTGGAAATCCCACCACCATGTAAGAAATTCTCTGTCTCTACCAGAAAAATCTAATAACACTTTTGTGCCCCTTAGTGTGAGCACTCCCTCGCCTATTTCTCCCGCCTGTGCCAATAAGCTCATAAGCTGCTAATCAAACTCGGGTAACCTGGGCCACAGTCAACACTCTGTCCCTCTATGCTACCAGTGCAGGCTTATACATATTACAGATACCTTCCAAGTAATATAAGTGATATAAAGTAAACACATCCACTGAAGAAGAGACTGCCTCTGTTGTATTTTTAGACACACAATGTAAATTTAGGTTAATATCCTGTGCGTAATAAAGGGCCAAAGGTGATATCAAATAACCTTTGAAAGTAATCATATGTAAGAATGACAGCCTCATGAAAAATATAAGAAAATAGTGGAAGGGAAGTCTTTGGGATCCTGTAAGGTGTTTTTCATGATGTGATACCTTAGTTTTGCTTATAACCATGAATGGAACTTTTTTTTATTATGATAATGTCACAATTAAGTACTTGAACAACACTTCTGGATGCAATAACTTCTGAAATTCTGTCCTGGGAAACAAAGGAAAGCAATTGCTGAAACTGGGTTTTAAAAAGTAACACATAGTTAGTGTCACATTTCAACCAGTGTAATAGGGAACTGTACCAAAGAATTTAGAAAAAAATGCATGTTTCTGACATTTAAATAAATTTTCTTCAAAAAGTGTACAAATACACATACTTGCACGCGAGCGCGCACACACACACACACACACACACACACACACACACACACACACACAAACACACACACACACACACACACACACACACACACACACACACACAAACACACACATACATATAGATATGGAAATAAATATAGATATAAACTTAGATAAATATGACTGAAGAAGATGTGCAGATTTTCCACTTGGGGCAGCCCTCCATTATGCTCTGCTGTACACTGTGATTACGACAGCAATCTTCTAACTCTTCCAACACTTCCTACTTGTTTCTCAATTCAAACAACTACACTTGCAGAGCATAAAAGGGCAAGCACTTCTGGATTTTTATCACATCTCTCTCCACTTTCCATGCCTCCTCTGCTAAGTAAAGTAATCCGACAATACCTTCCCAGCGCAGCTTCTGCCCCATGCTGCCTTCAATGAATGATGAGATTGGTTTGCACAGCAGCTTAAAGAAAAAATGTGCACAAAAGGAAGAAGTAAGTGCATTTCTGATGAATAAGTGTTACTGAGTATAAAGCCATCAGAAAACTGAGAGTTTAAGAGGGAGCTGCAATATCACGACAAAGGAAGGTGCAGTGGCCTTTGTTGGGCTATAAATAACTATTCCTTTGAAAACAAACAGATAACCAGATGAAATGCTGGAGACATATAGACATGAGCAATACCTCTCCTTGTTTATGCTTTTCATTTCCACAAAAATAAACAGCTTTGTTATATAAATGCACCTGTGACATTTGCTAGGTGTTTTGAAAATGGGGAGGATTCATAACTGAATAGCACAATGCTTTAGGTAAAATCGAATGGTGAGAATCAGCACACGGTGGAGTTTATTTAATGACACAGGCAGTGCAGTAGCGCAACATGGTAAAATTGTACAGCAATGATCATATTATAATGGCTGTAGAGGGGTATGAAAATGAGCAATATTACTGTAATAAGCTCAAATGCGGGCACAAATGAGGGTAAGAAAATTGGCAGCATGATTTAAAGGCATGCAGAGCTGTGCAGTCAGCCATGACCACAACCAATTGGATATACCATAATGTCTCATTAAACAGAGACCACATCTCTGCTTTGAAGCTAGTTGTTATAATCATATTAGTATATGTTAGAAGCTATTCTCACAGCTAGTGTGCATGACATTATGTATCACCATACTCCATGGTGCAAAAAGATCCAGCCACTCCTAACATATCATCACCTCCACAACTGTGTCATAGCGAAATGCTGTTGTATGGACAGAAACTCCATATGGTAGCTTGTAGACACTGTCACCTTCACATGGAAACCCATGTGATGCATGGAATAAGAGTCTTTTTGGATACTAAGATGTGTAACTTTGACAGTTCTTGATATAGGAACCTTCCAGTAACTATCAGGGGACATGAAGTGTGTATCACAGAATCACTTTTATGACTGTCATTTTTGCAGTGTCTCGATTTGCATTGCTTCATCCTGAGAAGTAGCATATGTAATTCCCAGGACCCAAAGAGATGGAAACAACACTTTCTGGATATTCAGTTAAATAGTCCATTTCCCTGAGGTGCAAGGAGCCACTGTCTGCACCCACATCACTATTAATCCTTGTCCACTTGGGCAACAGTTCATTAACCAGAAGGATTTCCATTCTATCAGCTCCCTTGCTCAGGTACCAGAAATTAGAGGAAAGAAAAATACTTCCACAAGAAAAACTGTCAGAAGTTTCAAATAAAAATGTATGTTCATTAATACAACAGATTTGTGAAAAACAGTATATAGACCAAGAAACTTTGATCTGTTTGGAAAAAGAAGCATCTGAGGAATTGTGAAAATATAAACAACAAAACCTAGAGATTTTTGAAAAGCATAACAATGAAATATGGACATGGGAAAGAAAGAGATTTGAAATGATGTAATATTTATGCAAAGGTGAAATCCAAATTAATCAAATACAATATAAAGAAGGCAGCCCCGAAGATATTCAAAAAGAAATACAGCAAAGGTGAAAAGGCATCCAGATATGAAAAACTTCACACGACAAAAAAATAATATCACAAAGAGGGAATGTAGAAAAGAAGATTAGTAAAGCAGAAGTTAAAAAAAATAGAAGTTGAAGTTATGGAGTGCCTGCGAAGTAAAGGATTTGGTGTAGATTAAGGTCTAACACAGATTAGATCACAGCATGATGAAACAAGTCCCCAAAGTTAGGAGAAACAGGAAGATCAGGAAACATCTGAAAAAGAAATATGGACATGGGAAAGAAAAAGAGATTTAATATCATGTAATATCTGTGCAAAGGAGAAAGCAAAACTAATTAATACAAACCAAAGATATTTGAAGAGAAATACAGGCAAAGGAATTCAGACATAGAAAACTTTTCAATACAAAAATAAGAAGACAGAGGAAAAGTAGAAAAGGAGTTTAGTAATGAAGAATTAAAGAAATAGAAACTGAGGTTATGGAGTACCTGCAAAGTGAAGGATTCAATGTAGAGAATCTAATTCAGAATGCACCACAACAGGATACAGCAATGGCCCTCCAAATTAAGGGGAAACCAGTGGAACAGGAAGCAATTAGTCAGATTCCATATGAAGATATTTTACAGCCTTCCACAGTAAACTAGTATTAATGTTCACTTGAAGTTGGACAGCAAGGGAAGAAACAGGAAACTGTGGTCTGACATAGTCAATGTTGAGGAGTGATAGCCCAGTGAGTTCCCATATGACAGAGCAACGGATGGCACGGGATGAAATTGAACAGAATGTGTCACAGGAAGATGCTATAGAACTTTCTATAGAATGCCCACAGGAAATGGAAAACAAAAATGTGCCCTTAGTTTAGAAGAAAACAAGCTAAGAGAACAGTTGCTTGATTTAATAGCGATAGATAGACATTAAGAACAATGAAAGAAAGACTGCATTAGGTGAATAAAACCAAAAAGTCAGAAGTTTGATAAAACAAAGGAATAGAGTAATTAGGACTGTTCATAGAGATCCATGCAATATAACAGAAGTAAACAGGATATATTATTGTGCAGATAAATTAATAACTGATAAAGTTCTACCACAAGAAGTGAGGGAAAGGAAGGGGAGAAATTGAATACCATCATGGAAATTGAATAGAGAAAACTATAAAGCAGTTAAGACAAGAAGTGCCACTGTTAGAAGAGTATAGAATAGGGAACAGGTCAACAGAAATACTTAGAAAGATAGACGTGATAAAAGCAATGCACAGTAATAGAACAGGCCAGGATCTATTATGCACTATCACAAATAACAAACTAAAAATCTTAGCACAGGCAGAAAAACTTAGAAGATACACAGATAAATATAAAGGAAAAGTACAAACTAAGCAATTTATTAATGACCCCAAAATGTTCTATAGAGATTTGGAAAACAAGGCAAAAGGAATTGAAAGACCACCAAAAAAAGAAAAAAATAGATACATTATTATATTTATGAAGATCCTGTGGAACATAGCAAAGATGCTAAATGGATAGAAGAAGTAAAAGACAGAATAAGAAGTTTAACGGTACAGTATATAAACTGGGATGAAGTAACAGCCAGAGAGACTGAAACAAAGTTAGGAAAAGCCTCTAATTGGAAAACCCCAGGCCCAGATGCAGTACCTAACTTCTGGTTAAAAGTCTTAACATCTTTGCATGAAGATTTAGCTAAGAGCAAGAACTATTTATATGCAAATGTCGAACTGACACCAACCTGGCTAACAACAGGAAAAGCAATGCTTCTACTTAAGAGTGAACCTGCAAGCTACCCTAAAAATTATAGAACAATAACTTGCCTACCAAAGATGCATAAACTATACATTGGAATTGATACCAACAGACATAGTTTATAGTCATTTAGAAGAAAACTCATTTATGGCAATAGAACAAAAGGGCAATAAAAGAATATTATATTGAACAAAGGATCATCCGTTGTTAAATAAAGCCACAGTAAAGAACTGTAAAAAGAGGAAGAATCTAAGTATGGCATGGACTGACTACAAAAAAGCATTTGATAGTATCCCACATTCATGGAAAAAAAAGTGCTTAAAAATGTATAGATGCACCCTATACTGATCGACTTCATAACAGTGATAATGAAACAGTGGCAGACCACTTTGCAATTAAGTCATGATAAAGGACAAATTATTACTCCAGGGATAAAAATTCAAATGGGGGTTATTCCATGGTGACTCTCTGTCACCAGTACTATTCTGTCTTGCCCTTAACCCATTAAGCTGTCTATTTAACAGCTTAGGCCATGGCTATAATTTAGCTCCTAGAAAACAACAAAGTGTAAACACTTCATCTTCTCTTTGTCGATGATTTAGAACTGTATAGCTCATCAGATGAGGAATTGAAAGCACAACTGCAAGTTGGCAAAACTTTTTCAGATGATATAAGAATATCATTTGGCCTTGATAAATGTGCAAATGCAACCTTTAAAGCAGGAAAGCTGCAGCAGCAAGAAAACATCAGTTTGGGACAAGAATGTGATATAAAAGAATGTGAGCAAGGGGGAGAGTATTGATGAAGGTACAACAATAAAACATGAACAGATGTGAATACAACTTGGTAAGGAATACTTTAGAAGACTAACCACAAATCACCAACTCCTTTCCTCCGAAATCCGAAACCAATAACAAAAACTCTCCGCTTGCTGTACCATAAAGGGCTGCCCTCCAAAAATAGACCACGAAGTTGTAACCAAAAGTTGTTGTGAACAAAAAATTCAAAAAATAGCCCAACACACTGATGGCAGGCTAAAAATTAATATAAATTTAATATAAGTTCTCAGAACGACACATAATACAGGAACAAAACTGAGATTCAGCGCGCTTTCGTCTTTAACGTATAGACTTCATCAGAACCATCTCCTTCCAATGAATAAATGTCTTAAATATCAAATGACTGAACAATAATAATTGATAAAGTAATTGCTTGATTGTAACAAATAAAATGCTATGGTAATTACTGAATACAAAATCTATTCTACCAACGCACCACCTTGAAAAATTGGCATATTTGTAAGAATATGCTATTGAAAATACATACACAGGACAGCGATCAAACAGTATCTAAAATGTCAAAAACAGTAACAGTAATACATGAATGTAAATACAAATACAAAGTGCAAAGTGCATAATAAAAACATCACATAAACCCCACATATAACAAAATGAATTGTACTTCATGAGGTACAAACAGGAATAATAAAGCTTCCTTGTTAAAAATTAATTAATAATATTGCAACTGAATGAAATATCTAGTTGTAAATAACTAACTTAATCATATATGAAATATGGAATATATAAAAAACAACAATTGAATACATATTATATTAAATAGTAATAAATATTCCCAAAATGATTTTAAATGATTTAAAACAATCTTAAGAAACAAATATGTAAAAAGTTTATCTACTTTTGGGATTATTTGCTAAAAGTTTCAATGCAGGTTTTATAGAGAGGTGATCGTTCATCCCCATATGGCCACATGCATCCAACCTCAGCTGCCATATTAATTCTCTGTATTCCAATAGGGATTCCCAATCACCCCCTATCACCCTTCTTGACCTCCTCTAGGACCCAGAACTTAATATTGGCATTCTCGCATGTGGTGGTGTGTCTAAACAGGGCGTTATTATCGTTCCTCTTGTTTATATCCCTCATATGCTCGTAAATGCGTTTTCTTAACTGCCGTTCCATTTTACCAATGTAATAGGCCCCACAGGTCGAACAATATGCGAGATAAACCACACCCCTGGTGTAACAAGTATAATACCCATTACACCTCAATTTCCTCCCAATGCTCCTCAGAAATAACTCCTTTTCACCTGTAACAAAGGAGCACTGCCCACATCTGCCACATTTATGTGTCCCTACCTTAGGTTGTGTCCCACTTATTCTCGAGGGGTCCTTTCTCTCAAATAGTTTCTTAAAATTAGAATTCCTTCTATAGCTAAATCTTAAGGGCTGTTGGAATATAGATAATTTATTACACATCCTGGAAAAAATTTTCCAGACCTCATTTATACCCTTTTGTATCCAACCAATCCTCTTATAATATGTAAGAGTTAGACGTGGTATAACATTGCTGTCCATTGCACTACTTTTAGTTTTCCTAATATTTGCCACTGTACCACCAGTAGTCAAATCATATTTCAGAAGTGGTAAATAAACTGTACTACGTTTTTTTAGGACTTCTCTCTTAACATTTTTATGAGCCCTAAAGGATACCCTCTCTCTCTAAACAAATTTTGTATTATTTCCATTTCTTCCAAACATTCATAGTTCTCACTGCTCATTCGTGAGGCCCTGATCATTTGACCCTTAATAATGTTTCTTCTTAAATATAAGGGATGGTCACTCTCAAAATGCACATAGGAGTTTGAAAAACAATTTTTTCTAAACATTCTAGATTTATATTGCTTAAACCTTTTGTTCTTACTAATCGTTACATCAAGGTAGTTGACCTGGTCAAAATTGTGTTGAAATGTAAATTGCAAGAAGCTAGTTGTGGTATGTAAATATTGAATAAATTCCTCAATCTGTGCAATGGTACCATTCCAAACAATAAAAATATCATCCAAGAACCGGAAATATTGTATAATGTATTTGCAAAATGGGGATTTAAATACATATTCCAGCTCCCAGAAAAGCATAATAATATTTGCGTATATAGGGGCGCAAGCTGACCCCATTGCCACCCCACCAATCTGATGGTAGATGTCTCCTTGAAAATAAATAAAATTATTCTTCAAGACCAACTCCATATTTTCTAATGCCAATCTAAACTCAATATTGTTTAGAAAATTGAACTCAACTAACATATGTTCAAACCACCCTAAACCAATATTGTGGGGTATCACTGAAAATAAATCTTTGACATCAATTGTAATAAAACCATAATTGTCATCATATGGAATATTGTTAAATTTCTCCAAAAAATCCCAGGAATCTATTAGTATATGATGATAGTCCTGGTAAAAACGCTTCAACTTGGTGTCCACAAAGATCGCTAGGGTCTGTGTCTTTGAACACTGGGATGTCACAATAGGTCTTAAAGGGGGATTACAGGCGTCTTTATGTATTTTGAGAATCCCAAATATCTCAGGAATGACTGGTTTAAGTACCCTGAGAAAATTATACAAATCAACATCTATAAGTCCCTGCATAAGATTGTCTTCCAAGCAGAGATCAATTTTCTTATAGCAAATATTCATCTCATTCCTGGATACAAGCTGATACCTGTCACATTGATTCAAAATCTCAAGCATCCTCCTTGTGTAGTCCCAGTGGTCCATCAGGACCACCCCACACCCCCTTATTGGGCTTCATAATTCTTATTTTTTCATTTCCCTGTAGCGTCTTCAAAATATTGACTTCTTCCACTGTCAAATTACTATATTCTTTTAATCCATCATTCAAACTGAAGCCTTCTCTAATCATGTTTAAAATGTAGGCCTCAAAGTTAAAAATGTTATGTTGTAAAGGAGGGTTAAATGTGCTTCGTCTTCTAAGCGCATCCCTCACCCCCATTTCATCATTTTGAAGCATAGATTTCAAGTTTAACTTCCTAGTAAATAATTTGATGTCAAGTAAAATTTCCTCAACCTTAGGTTTTTTGATGGGTATAAATGAAAAACCTTTTGTAAAAAGACCAAAAAAATCCAGGTGTAATTTCCAATTCGGTAAAATTGTATATATAAAAATTATTTTGAACATATATATATATTACACAGACTCATACTAGGATATTCCAACACACTATTGTCCCTTCGTTCTATAAAATCAGTGTTTACATCCGTATTAATGTTTGTATTTGTTGTCTGAGTAATGGATCTACTAGTCCCTTCTCCACTGTTCTCAATGTGTATACTGGATGTAGATTCATTTACATTCATATTGTCATTACTGTGTTCCCCAATAAGGTCCAATTCCCACCCTATCTGTACCTGTCTCCACCCTGTCTCCTGAGATAGTGGTTCCCCGTTGCCTCCGCATACGAAAATGGACGGTTCTGGTTCCTTAGTCTTTCGGACCTCTGTGGGCCCCCCCCTTCCTCTAAAGGGTCAAAAGAACTCAACTCACCATTACCACCCATATCAATAGGACCATCACTGGGAATAACATTAGTATATCCTGAAGTATTTTTAATAAATTGCATCCTTTGTTTTTTAGGTAATTCAACCCTTGAATCCCTCCCAACAAATTCACCACTTGAATAATAGTTGTTAAACCATTTCCTATTATAATTACTTGGGTCTATATATGCCCTACCTTCTTTATAATCACGTAGGTCCCGTTCAATTTTCCCCAATTTCCTTTTGTAATTATTTGACACATTAAAATCAACATCATGGAGCACATTGCAATAAATATTTTTATATTCTTTCACAGTAAAAAGTAAATCATTACTTATATCCTGTTGTAGTTTATCAATTCTTATTCTTATTTTTAGCCTGCCATCAGTGTGTTGGGCTATTTTTTGGAATTTTTTGTTCACAACAACTTTTGGTTACAACTTCATGGTCTATTTTTGGAGGGCAGCCCTTTATGGTACAGCAAGCGGAGAGTTTTTGTTATTGGTTTCGGATTTCGGAGGAAAGGAGTTGGTGATTTGTGGTTACTTGTATAACCGTTGGCGGTATGAGGGATCCCCCATGGAGAATGAGTATTCACTTCTGAGCCAGCTTCTTAGGCTCATACAATCTCATTCACAAGGAACAGTTGGGTTAGCCCATTCCACGGGCTCTAATGAATCTATCCTCTGTGCGCAGGGGAACCCGGAAGTGGTGTCGAGAGTGGCGGTGAGGTCACGATTGGTGGAAGATGGTAATGACCAATATTCCAACAGTGACAATGGCGAATGGACTACTACTTTTATTCATGATGGACGGGCCCATGGACCTGTTTCACAGAGAGGACGACCTGCATTGGAGGTTTATAGTAACGTGGAGTTCACGGAGTGGCTCGATAAATCTTTTTCAAAGGTCATTGAAGAAACGGAGAAAGCACCGAACGACAACAGCTGTTACAAGGACAAATGCAAGCTCCTGGAGTTTGAATTGAACAGGTACAGGAATTTATGTCTTGACAATTGGTACCTTACACAATGTGTGGAACGGAATATTGTGCCTAAGGGACTTAGGCTCAAGAAGTACCCCAATAACATACGGGGGAATGCTGAATTGTTTAAAACCATTTCTGATATTCTTAATGACTGTGGTGTTTTAATTTTGAAAGCTATGATACGTAGCAATTTTGATGTTTTATTGGACAGTAAAAAAAGAATTGATAAACTACAACAGGATATAAGTAATGATTTACTTTTTACTGTGAAAGAATATAAAAATATTTATTGCAATGTGCTCCATGATGTTGATTTTAATGTGTCAAATAATTACAAAAGGAAATTGGGGAAAATTGAACGGGACCTACGTGATTATAAAGAAGGTAGGGCATATATAGACCCAAGTAATTATAATAGGAAACGGTTTAACAACTATTATTCAAGTGGTGAGTTTGTTGGGAGGGATTCAAAGGTTGAATTACCTAAAAACAAAGGATGCAATTTATGGAAAATACTTCAGGATATACTAATGGTATTCCCAGTGATGGTCCTATTGATATGGGTGGTAATGGTGAGTTGAGTTCTTTTGACCCTTTAGAGGAAGGGGGGGCCCACGGAGGTCCGAAAGACTAAGGAACCAGAACCGTCCATTTTCGTATGCGGAGGCAACGGGGACCCACTATCTCAGGAGACAGGGTGGAACCAGGTACAGATAGGATGGGAATTGGACCTTATTGGGGAACACAGTAACGACAATATGAATGTAAATGAATCTACATCCAGTATACACATTAAGAACAGTGGAGAAGGGACTAGTAGATCCATTACTCAGACAACAAATACAAACATTAATACAGATGTAAACACTGATTTTATAGAACAAAGGGACAATAGTGTGTTGGAATATCCTAGTATGTAATATTTATTACTATTTAATATAATATATATTCAATTGTTGTTTTTTATACATTCCATATGTCATATATGATTAAGTTAGTTATTTACAACTAGATATTTCATTCAGTTGCAATATTATTAATTAATTTTTAACAAGGAAGCTTTATTATTCCTGTTTGTACCTCATGAAGTATAATTCATTTTGTTATATGTGGGGTTTATGTGATGTTTTTATTATGCACTTTGCACTTTGTATTTGTATTTACATTCATGTATTATTGTTACTGTTTTTGACATTTTAGATACTGTTTGATCGCTGTCCTGTGTATGTATTTTCAATAGCATATTCTTACAAATACGCCAATTTTTCAAGGTGGTGCATTGGTAGAATAGATTTTGTATTCAGTAATTACCATAGCATTTTATTTGTTACAATCAAGCAATTACTTAATTATTCAATTATTATTGTTCAGTCATTTGATATTTAAGACATTTATTCATTGGAAGGAGTTGGTTCTGATGAAGTCTATACGTTAAAGACGAAAGCGTGCTCAATCTCAGTTTTGTTCCTGTATTATGTGTTGTTCTGAGAACTTATATTAAATTTATATTAATTTTTAGCCTGCCATCAGTGTGTTGGGCTATTTTTTGGAATTTTTTGTTCACAACAACTTTTGGTTACAACTTCGTGGTCTATTTTTGGAGGGCAGCCCTTTATGGTACAGCAAGCGGAGAGTTTTTGTTAATAATACTTTAGAAGACTTAAATTAACCATGAAAACAGTGTTGACATCTAGGAACAAAATCCAAACTATAAGCCAATTTGCTCTTCCTGCCTTAACTTACAGTTTTGGAATAATTAACTGGCCCCAAAATATGTTGGATAGATTAGACAGGAAAAAAGAAGGAGCTTCATGCTCACCAAACTATTTATAAAGATCAGTGCATATCAGTATTATATATTCCTCGTTCTGAAGGAGGCATGAGCCTCCTTGCAATTGCTTAGATGTATAGATCTGCAATCGTGACAATGCACACATTGCTGTTGACCATACAAGACCCAAATGTACTGAAAGTTTTAAAATATGAGGGGAATAAATCTAAGATGACTTCCCTGCTTAGTCTAGCCGAAGCATGTCGGCATCAAGCAGGAATAGAAATCAGGCAACAACTAAATCCCCCCCCCCAAAAAAAAAAACAAAAGAAAGAATATAAGGTGAAGGACCAGATTAGAAGGCAAGAAATTTGGAAAATGAATAAATATATTTGCAAATATAGAAAACTTCCTGAAGAACCTCATGTTGATCAGGATTTAACAAAAGAATAGTTAAGGAGAAGCAAATTCAAGCCAAGAGATGAAAGGTTAATATTGGTGACCCAAGATAGTGGGTTACATACACGTTGATTTGGGTCTATATTAAAATCGCGAAACCTCACTTATGCGAATACAGAAACATCGACACATATATAGTGAACCGCGAAAACACCGAACGTCCTGAAATGCAAAATTCGAAATGTCGAATCATCATAGTTGGCCCTTTTCCGGTATAGCTCCCTAACGTAAGTGTGCAATAGTTACGGACCTTAGGGTTAGTGTGTGGGTTAAGGTAAGTGCATACATAGCAATACATGCACCCTTTACTTTAGGGTTAGAAGTAGGGCTATGTTAAGTGTATGTATAGTAATATAGTTGTGTAGCTGAATGTATATGCAATTTATACTTTTCCTGTAGTTGGGTGCTGTTTGTTTATAGTTAGATACATTTGTGTGTAGTGAATGTTTAATTAGGATATGGGATATATGGGTGAAGTGTAGATATGGGGAAGTGTGGATTATTTATTTTGTTTGGGTAAGTAGTATGTAGCGGGCGGTGGGATTGTTCAACTATGATGATTCGACATTTCAAATTTTGTGCTTCAGGACGTTCGGTGTTTTTGCGGTTCGCTATATATGTGTTGATGTTTCCGTATTCGCGTAAGTGACATTTCACAATTTTAATATAGACTTGTTAGTTTAAAAAGTCCTTTGAACATGTGGGAAAAACAGACAAATTTAGGTTTTGTAAAACAGAATTGGAAACAGTTGCACCCCAGGTTGCTGGTTGTGACATTCTAATGGCAGAAGGACCGTATACTGAAAGGCATGATATTGTGGAAAGACTGTTGCACTGGGGATTGTGCAAACATTATGGTATTGAAGTGGCTGCAAAACACTAGAACATGAACCACAAAGCATCACAGAAAATGATGTAGTCTATATTACATGAGATCATCCATTACCACCAGTTCAAAAGACAGATGTTAGAAAACCGGATATAGTGGTCCGTGAAAAGAAGACAAAAGTAGCATAGATCATTGAAATCGCCACGCTCTCACACTAATGACTAAAGTATCTTGTGTACAGAGAGACACAATGTCATAAAATATCAGGTTTTGCAAGCAGAAATTAGAACAATGTGGAAGAAAGATACCCAGACAGTTTCAATAGTAGTAGGATCAACGGATCTTATAAAAAAAGAATCTACAACCATATTTAGATGTTACCCATACATGTAATTCCATATAAATTGCAGAAGGAGTCATTACTGGGCACATTGCAGATGCTGCAAAGAGCACTTCTGGCTGACATCAAAGACTGAAACAATACTTCTTCTTCTTTCGGCTTTTCCCGGTTAGGGGTCGTCACAGTGGATCACCTGTCCGCTCATGATTGGCAGTGGAGCTTTACAGTGTCGAGTTGCCAGCCTGGCACCCAACCATCCACAGAAGGCACACACATGCACAGACTCACACCTAGGGCCAATTTAGAGTGTCCAATCCACCTACAGCATGTCTTTGGGATGTGGGAGGAAACCGGAGCGCCCGGAGGAAACCCACGTGACCACAGGGAGGACATGCAGACTCCACACAGAAGGCACCCCAGCCGAGAATCGAACCAGAGAACCTCTTGCTGTGAGGTGGCAATGCTAACCGCTGCACCACTGTGGCTGCCCTAAAGACTGAAACAATACTAATTTTGTGAAATGTAATTGTACTTTGACTTAGAAATGGGGTCCTCTCCTGTCATGGTATAAGAAACCCTAAAGACTTGGAGAAATTAAAAAAGAGAGTACCAGAAGTAGATAAAAATCAGGCAGCAACTGAATGTGCCAAAATACAAAAGAAAGAATATAAGGTGAAGGATTAGATGAGAAGGCAAGAAATGTAAAAAATGCATGAATATAGTTGCAAGTATAGAAAACTCCTGGAACAACCTCATGCTGATCAGGATCAAATACAGGAATGGTTAAGGAGAGGTGGAGTTAAACCAGAAGACAAAAAGATAATATTGGCGCCCTAAGATAGTGGACTACATACACATTAGCTTACAAAGTCCATTAAACACATGCGAAAAACAGACAAATGTAGGTTTGTAAAACAGAACTGGAACACATATTGCTGGTTGAGCTATACTAATGACAGAAGGAATATGTACTGAAAGGCATAATAATGTGGCAAGACTCTTGCATTAGGGATTGTGCAAACATTATAATATTGAAGTAGTTGAAAAACACTGGAAACATAAGCCACAAAGTATTACAGAAAATGATGAAGTTTATATCACAAGTCACCCATTACCAACAGTTCAAAATATAGGTGAGAGAAAACCAGATACAGTGGACCATAAAAAGAAGACAAAAGTAGTATATGCACAGAAACTGCTACATCCAGTAAATGCAGTGTCTTACATACAGAGAGACACAAAGTCATAAAATACCAGGATTTGCAGGTAGAAATGAAGACAGTGTGAAAGAAGGATACCCAGACAGTTCCAATGGTAGTAGGAGCAACAGGTCTTATAAAAAAAATTTATAATCGTACTTACAGTATATGTTGATACATGTAACTCTGTACGAATTGCAAGAGGGGTCATTACTGGGCACATTGTGGGTGTTTGGAAGAGCACTTCTGGCTAACATCAAAGAATTTATAATCGTACTTACAGTATATGTTACTGATACATGTAATTCTGTACGAATTGCAGGAAGAGTCATTACTGGGCACATTGTGGGTGTTTGGAAGAGCACTTTTGGCTAACATCAAAGATTGAAACAATACTAATTTCATGGATTTTAATCGTACTTTGACTTAGGAATGGGATCTATTCCCCATCATGGTATTAGAAACCCAAAAGACTTGGCGAAATTAAAAAAGTGAGAGATGGTATTATATACAGCGTTAACTTGAATTGCCAGGCAGATCCCATGATTCTAACCATTGTCACATGTCTGACCCATGCCAATGGTCTGTGCAGAGCATCTTATTGGTGATGAAAGATATGCCCTAAAGACATAGTTTATGACACAGATACACAACCCACAGAGCATGGTCACGATGGAGTACAACACCACATTGAGGCAGCTCAGGAACATCAGTGAGAATGTATTTGGATTGAAAAGGCCTGTTTCTGGTGCACTGCAAAATTCATAGAAGACCTGCAGTGATATATCTGCTGTCTCTGCAGTTCTGCACAACATGGTGGTACACAGACAGGCAGAGAAGGGGATTGCCATCAGATGACCAGATGGACCGGACCCATCAGTAGAGGAGGAGGAGGTGCAGGCTGAGGAGACATTGGTGGTACTGACAGCAGGGGAAAGCCCTGTGAAGCAGAAATGTGTACAAACTATAGTCCAGTATAGGCAAAACAAAAATTGAAACTTATGCATACAATACTATATCTAGGCTATGATGGGCTACGCTGTGCATCAGACATTACCTACCCATATAGCACAGCAGTGACATCAGGGAGTAGCTGTCATCAAAGAAAAAGGGGGGACTGGCACATTTACAACAAGCACAGGGGCAGGTGGGTCATAGATGTGAAAGGGTGTGTGTGATGCATATAGGAGATGGCAAGGAGCTGGGTATATGCTACAGAAAATGGGTAGAGCTCCCGGAGAGGAATAGGTGCCCAGAGGTACTGAGTACTTTACCATAATGGGTTCCAGGGAACATAGCACCCACAGATGTAGTTGATCTTTGTGTATCTGTGCGTGAAATGTGTGGTGGGACCTCAGATGGCAATGCTGCGAATTGTAAAAGTCCATGGCCAGAGGTGCATCCTCTCTGTGGAATGTTACTGGCATTAACACCCACTGACAAATATGTAGGCAAACATATACACTGTGAGCAACTAGTCACAACATATTGCAGACCGACATTTAGGCTACATCTGTGTAGGTTGCCATACTTTGCTTCATTAGACACATCATCATTGGGTGGTTTAGAGGCGGTAATAGTAAGTGACCTTGACTTACCTGCCATGTGACGTATACTAAGACTGGAGGCAGATGAGCATCTGCAATGGGAATGGCATTGTCCCACTCTTTTGGTCACATACCTTTGTGTCAGCTGCAGCAACATAGGCTGCCATGTCTGCTACAGTCTGATATCAGATGAGAGTTTGTCAAAGCAGTGTAGTAGGGCAGCGTAATGACAGACTGTGTTATGACTTCCACAATGCAGCAGCCAACATGAGAGTCACCCTAACTTTTTGTTAGTTATCCAGAGTGCCATTTCCATCCATAACCTGCCCACTATGTGACATATATGATGCACAGATGCAGACTTTGTGCAGAGCAACACAGTTATCTCTGACTGAGCCACCTATCAGGATTAGTTTTTAACAGAACAATATTCTACTGTTTATCACTTTCTCTTTGAGGAGTTGTTCCTTGTTCTTAGACTTATACTATTACCTTGAATAAGTCAAACCATTACATTAAAGGTAACCCATTTCCATCCTGTGCTACTAGTCTGCACTAATAAGTAAATGTGTGTTAACCCCCCCCCCCAGAATTTCAGTCCACATCACACAGCCTCACTGCCATAATTTTGGTAAGCTATTGCTGCTGTCCTCTCTCGCTCCTCAATGCAACCACCCCTGTGGTCAATTGAGCAGGTTGCTGTGCAGCAATACATCGTCAATAAACAGAAGATTCTTGCAGTTATCTGTTCACTCTCCCCACTTGCCACTAGCATGTGCACCCTTAACTCACCAGATGTAGTTCAGACCTTCCCTCAGCAGAGTTATATAAATATTTTTAAAGTGACATGCTCAGTGCTCAAGTAAACTTTATTAGCATCACAATAGTGGTGTCTGTTTCTGTTGTGCAGTGTCTGGGCTCAAATTTGGGCTATTAATATAATGAGGCAATTTAAAGCAAATTCCTTTGAATCACCCATTTAATAAAATGCCTACCAGCCCTAAGCTATGCAGTGAGGCTCATATCTGCCCAAAGACATACACTGAAGACTGCAAGGTATTGTGTAACTGTGAAATAATCTTCAGAATATTCTTAGGAAGGATCCTTGGTTTTTAATAGCTCATTTATTCTTGGTAGGAAGGACAAGGTTTTAGCAAATGCTATAGGCTATAGTAGAGATTGGGACTTCTGACCCTGTCACAATAATGGAATAACACACAGGGAGACCATGTGTTACTTGTCCACCATTCACACCATTACACATCAGACATCAGGGTAAAACTGAGATGTACAGCAAATCAGAAAATTCAAGCCATCTGATAGCGACAGCTTGCTATAGCCTGACACTCACCCCAACTGATAATGTGACCGTGGGCAGGTAGCGGGGAGAATAAATGAGTCAGAAGGATGATATCTGTATTTAGTGGCTTGCTGAAGTTGTGCAAATAAAATAAACAAGTGTATAAATGCTGATATGTTTAATACCATTTGCTTAGCAGTGCTTGCAGCCATGTCTACTTATGGAAACATAGATTTTATATATTTTTTCTATATGTTTTCTATCATATTTTTACAACATTATACAGCAAATTCAATTAACAGCCATACATTCTCATTTCAAGAATAGTGTTAGCATGTCTACTAATACACCTTTTGACACGTCCAGAAGTAAATAAAGTTATTGCTTCAAAAGGATTTTCTCACTTTCAAAAGCTGTTTTACCACTAGAGACCCTAACTCTTTCTGCCTTTCTATTCTTCTTAGCTATTATTTACTTCTACTTAAAATATACTCTGCCAGCATCTAGCCACTCATGAAATTAGAACTAGCAATTTAATATTATCTCTACTATTCTTGGACCTGTTCTACTGCCATCTGAATCTCTCCACTTGAAAGACATGAAGTGTACACTTACCTGCCTCTATGTCGTGGCTATAGCTGTGTTGTGGGCTAACCACCCTTTAGCCTGTCTTTCACTTAACTGATGACAAAACTGATTTTATAAATGTGACCAGATATTCTAAATTCACACTTCTTTTTGTGATGCCAGTAAAAGGAGCATAGAACAGCTATGATAAGGTATTACTAGGAGCAATAATGTTATCAAGGAAAAAATCTACTTGTAAATGAAAAAAGGGACTTACCCATCCAGTAGATGGAGAAAAGATATTGTTTTAGGAATTAACATGACTGGAAGCTATATTACTTCAGGAAAGGAACCATAACCAGTGCAAAAAGGAATGGGAATGGTGGTGGAAAATGACCAAAGAAGTACACAGACAACTCTCTCCTCCTACCATCCAACACTATAAACTGTGAGAGATGCACTTATCTAGCCAAACTGGAGGTAAAGCTCTCTCCAATCAGGACTGAACTTGACAGTCAAGAGGAGAAGGTGAACACTTGCACCACATCACACTCATCACATAGTCTCACTAAATCTACACCTTCAAAATCCACACATAGTAACACAAAAACATTCTCGGAGGCCCTCAATAATAATCTGTCTAAGCAACAGAGACCTCCAAAGCAGAAACGCAAGCAACATCCATCCCCCAACACAACCCAAATGACACATAGCCCACAGACTCAGTGTGTCACTCAACCACAGCCAATAAGGCAAAACAACGTACCCAACAGACTAGTCATAGGTGACTCTATAGTCAGGCACACTGATGTCCCACTCACCAGGCTAAACAAGGAGAAGGTTACTGTCAGCTGCCTGTCCAGTGCCAGGATCTGCCACATGACCCACACACTCAGGTCACTCCACAACAAGTACAAATATGACTCTGTCATTGTCCATATTGGTGTGAACGACCTGAGACGTACCTCCCTGGACTACATGAAAAGAGACATGGAAGAGCTCTCTGATCTTATAGCCCAGGCAGGTATGACCCTAGCCCTGAGTAGCATTCTGCCATCACACAGAATGATGCCACAGTACAAAGACAAAATGATTGACTTCAACAATTGGCTAAGCTTCTGGTGCCATTCTAAAGGGATCCAGTATCTGTCTGCCTGGGATGACATAGTCGACAGACCACAATGCTTTGCCAGAGATGGCCTTCACCTGTCACCCCTGGAATGCCAGATACTGGCTAAGGTTCTTGCCGCCCCTATAGTGCCTTTTTTTAGGCAGGGTTCAAATGACAAATTCACCACTGTAACAGGAACAGGCAAGCAAAAACTGAGGGTGATGCTGCTCAGTGCTAGAAGTCTTAATCTCAAAATTCACTGACTCGAGGCACTCTTTAAAATGGAGAACATTGACATCTGTGCAGTGACTGAGACCTGGTTCAAGGCTCCAGAGAGCACCCATGCACTACCAGGCTATAACTCATACCACACTTTTTGGCCATGTAACCTGGACCGGAACACCAAAGGCGGAGGTGTGTCCATATTCATTAAGGATATCCACACCTCCAGGCTAGTTGCACAGCACAATGCAGCCGAGGTTATCCAAGTACAACTAACTCTGGGCAAAACTGCAATCCAAATTGTAGCTTGCTACAGATCCCCCACCATGCCCCAGGATTCCCACTCCTCTTTTCTTGATATACTGGAAAATATTAGGGTTGAACCAAACACCCTAATAATGGGCGATTTCAACTACCCCACCATTAACTGGGAAAACTACTCATGTACCAACTCCTTTGCTCAATGCTTTCTGGAATTCATAAACTCCAATGCCCAGGATCAACTTATCCACACCCCCACCAGGGGCAACAATATCCTAGATCTAGTCATTACCAATGTGAGTGACCGGTGTTCCACACCTGAAGTCAATGCCTCATTGGTCCGATCCGACCATAAGCTAATTACTCTAGATATCCACATCCTGCCCCCACCCCCCCATTAAGGAAACCATGGTAAAAAATTTCTCCAAAGCAAACTTCATGCTTAAGACAGAAGTGGCGAACTTCATGACACCCATGCGGATGGACAATACATTTATGACTACTGAATCATACACAATTGCACTCTATAAGCACTTACATGAGTGCATGGATCGTGCTATCCCAAACAGAACCAAGACGCTATCCTGCAAAAAATGGAAGCCAATCTGGTGGTCCCCTGCCATAAACAAACTGTACAACAGAAGGAAGAAACTGTTGCAAAAGAGTAAAATCCCATGAGTGGAGGAGCTCCCTGGTCAGCCACAGTAAGAAGCTGCGATCCCTGATAAAATCCTCCAAAGCTAGTTACGAAAACAAAATCATCACTGATTCTAAAGACAACCACAAAGCATTCTATAGCTATGTCAAGAATCTCAATGGCAACAGTCAGATCTGCTCTGAGCTACATCACAATGGCACTAAATATACAGACCCAATTGATATTGCCAACATCCTGGCAGATAGGTTGAGTGCTAACTGTATCCCCCTCTCACCCCCTAAAGAGCCCATCTCTATATCGGAAGAATGCAAAGTTCCTGTAATCACTGCTGCACAGGTAAAAACCAAACTCTCCAAAGCCAAGAACACAGCATCCAAGGGACCAGACAACATGAACTACAGAACAAACTGGCACCTCACTTTAAGTACCATGTTCAATCATAGCCTCACCTCAGGCTTTGTGCCTACTGAATGTCACACAGAGATGGTTATCCCACTCCACAAGGGGGGAGCCACCACGGACCCCGGGAACTACCGCATTAGCCTGATGAGTCTGGTCTGCAAGGCCATGGAATGTGTCATCATGGAATTTATAAACAAATACAATGGTAATCTCCAAACTCTGGACCCCACCCAGTTTGGGTTTGTAAAAGGCAGATCATGTCTCCTAAACCTGATAGACTTCTTTGAAGCAGCTACCAAAGCCGTAGGCAAGGGTAAGGTGGTTCGCACAGCCTATCTAGATCTTGCCAAGGCTTTCGACACCATCCCCCACTTTGGAATTATAGATTAACTCACTAAACTAGGTATAAATCCCTATGTCACAAGATGGGTTGCCAACTGGCTCACTGACAGAACCCACACTGTGAAAGTAGCAGACTCCAAATCCGACTTCAGACCAGTGACAAGTGGAGTACCACAGGGTTCAGTCCTGGGTCCTCTCCTGTTTGGTATCTACTTCTCTGAAGTACAGGCTAACACAGAAAGTCTTTGGCTAATGAAGTTCACAGATGACTGCAAACTATGAGCCATAATTGAAACTCCTAATGATGTGGACATCCTACAAAAGGGCCTCATTGAGACATATGCCTGGTGTCAAAGCCATGACCTCAAGCTCAATGCCAAAAAGTGCATTGTCATCCCCTTTGGTAAAATCTCTGTACCCATGCACTACAACATAGGTGGTAGTATACTTAACACCGAAAGTGTGATAAGAAGCCTTGAGACACACGTGGACAGCAGTCTCTCCTTTGATAATCACATCACCACAGTAGTCAGGCAATCCTTCTATGTGGCACACCTCATCACAAAAGGTTTCTCATCCAGAAAAAAAGAGGTCATTGTTCTCCTCTACTCATCACTCATTAGACCCATTATAGAGTACAATGCCTCTTTTGGTATGTACCTCACAAGACATCTACAACAACTGGAAAGTCTGCAGAAATACCTCACAAAGAGGATTACCGGCCTCAAACAGATGCCCTACGCAGACCGTCTCAAAAAACTCCAGCTTTACTCCGTCGCATATCGCCTACTCAGAGGTGATCTCTGTCTAACATACAAAGCTATTTCAAACCCAGAGCTGATGGACATGTTCCACTTAAAGAAATCCAAATCCCTCCAAGCTACATGCTCTAGGGACCTAAACCTTGTCACCACAATAAACAGAACATGCCGTTGGGATAGATTCCTGTCCCAGAGACTTCCCATACTCTGGAATAAACTACCTGTCTATATCAAACAACACTCCTCATTAGCACTCTTCAAGAATAATCTTGATGATTGGATGGGAAATAGAAAATTCACCCCAGGGATCACCTCTGTGGCTCTGCTCGACAGTGGTACAGGAAAATAATTTTCTTGGGTGGCAAAAGCCAGGGTACCTTTTTGGCTGGGCTTGTATAGGCCCCAGGGCTGATAGCCTAGTACCTACCTATGAACCTATGAACAAAAAGTCCTGGGTAAGGAAGTACATAGTGAATAGTAGCAGACCACCAAGGGTTTACAGCAAGTGATATTAATCATGAAAAGCTAGGAAGATGGTCCATTTTTAGTATTAGGAAAAATGTTTTATTCCTCACATTCATTTTACTTTTTATATGAGTTTTTTAGAAAGATGATGGTAATATAACTTGATTATATAGTAATTAATACATTAATAAATATATAATGCAAATAAAACTTCATTAGCAATATAATACAGAAGCAAACTGTAGGAAATTTAGGAGAAGAAAACATTATATGTTAGAATAATTTTCTTAGACGGTAAAGTGTAAAAAGTGTTTGAATTATTTTTGTTAACAGTGATGCTTAAATTATAGACTGAGTTACAAACACTTCAGTGGAAACAAAAGTAGTCATGAACATAAGTTAAGGGTAAAAAATGTGTTTGGATTCAATAAACATTAGCAAAAAAACTAAAATTCAACCCTTTCTTCTTGAGGCCAGAATAAAACACTGCACTCCATACCAAACATGCAGGGGAAACAAAACACCATTGTCTGAATGCACACCACATGCCAGACTTAGTAAACCTTCCGCTTTCCTCCACAGTTTTTTTAATTTCTACAGAATTCTATCAGAAATCCAAGCAATCAGCATATTTTTCTATACACTTCCAGCAAGCTACATCTATGCCACCTATCAAACTACTTCCCATATATTATCCACATCCTTTTTACCATCTATCTCTTATCTGCTGAAATGTAACCATCTGCATGCACCCCAACACATCTTTTTATATAAACCCTGTTTCTTTATTAATCATCTTCCATTTCTTTCTTCAAATGCCTTCATTTCCCATCATCTTTAATTTCATTCCTCTTTTCGTATCCTTCTCACCTCTCAAAAGCAGCTAAATAAAACAACCAGTTAACCCCATTATGATGCTACTGGACACCATAACAATGCTGACATTTTTGAAACTATGTGAATCCATACGTTTCCTGCAGAATACTTTCCCTTTAGAAATTCTTAAGTTTCCCGTTGGGAATAAAATATAAAGTTTTTAAGTTTTCATATCACAATAAAATACACAGTATACATCTTCAGTTTTTAAAAGAACAATATTCTACTATTTATTTATTTAACATTTGTTTACCAGGAAAGTAGAACTTGGAATGAGCCAATTTTCAGTGGAGGACCAGGGAGAAACACTACAGATGCATGTCTTTGTAATGTGGGAGGAAACCCACATGAACGCAGGAAGGACATGCAGTGTCCACACAGAAGGCACCCCAGCTGACAACTGAACCACAGAACCTGGTGACAACACAAACCGCTGCACCATCGCACTGTCCATCACTTTCTCTTTGAGGAGATGTACCTGGTTCCCAGATTTATGCTCTTTACTTAAATAAGTTTGATCACTACATTAAAGGTAACCCTGTTTTGGTTCAGTGATGCTAGTCTGCACTGATAAATTAGTGTTTTATTAGACTACCTGTGAGCTGAACCCCCAGAATTTCAGTTTATGTAAGTAGGATCAGGTCTCCAACCTGGTTAATCCAAAAGGATATTTGATGCTTTGGGTTTGATCAAAAACTAGGGTGGGACAAAGGGGGCAGCTGTCCTAGATGCAAGGTTTTGCTGGACATGATTGTGAGTTTCTGATACAGTATCAACATTACAAAATAGATGTATCTTGTTACACTGTCAAACAGAATTTTATTTTTTTGTTCCTCAACTTAGACTTCATGGGGATACTTGATTAGCTGTGGCTGTGAGAGCATTCTTCAGATAAAATTAAGAAGTGAATAAATAGTAAAATGCTCATCTAAGGCTTCAAAACTGGATGTCATGGCACATATCTTGGCACACATGCTGCATGTTCTATTTACTTACCACAAGCTATTAATGCTATTAACCACATCTTCCATTTCAAAAATATAGATAATAGCAATGTCAGTTTATGATGGGTGAAACAAGAAGCTTGGTAATCCCCTTCACAATGTCCACCAAAAAAATTACACAAACTGTGATTTTTATGCATGGCAAATTCACCTGCAGCCAAAGCTTTGGATAACTTTGACTCCACGGCCATACTTAAGTAGTCTAATTCTATGGTCACACCCCTTCTAGAAAATACTGATGTTTTCTGCTAAGGGTATGTAGGCTCTCACATAGACTACACGGCAAATTAGTAATGAGGAGAGCAGCCAGTTTTCTAATTAACCCAAAGTGCACTCTTGTTAAATGACTTGGTCAAGCTCTATCAGTTGGCAAATGAGGCTGAGCAAACCAAACCGTGGACAACAGAAACCAGCTTTCTAATGACTTATAGCTGTAATCCTTTGCAAATACTGCCAAGGAAAGCACAATATAACTGTTCATTTACAAAAAAAGCAGTACAATAAACCCAATTATTATTAACCTGTATTGAATTAAGAAAAATGCAAACATTTCTTAAAGTAAAAGGAATTGCAGTGTACTTGCCATTTTAGTAAATATATTAGTTAACGGTATAGAACCTCTGTATAAAAATATACGTTTGCTACTGCGATAATGTACTACAGTTTGAAAATGAAACTAACTCTGCTTCGCATGCATATGCAGTACTTGAAATCTAAAACATAGACAAATAATTAGCGACAAAGCCAAAGACTAAAGCTAAACTTAAAAAAGTACATTATTATTCCCATTGGCAAAGAGGAAGTCCCTGCAAATTACAATATTGACAGCACCCCCTTAAGCTCAAACCCAGTGGTGCAAGATTTGGAAACACAGGTTGATAGCAGTCTAAACTTTGATCACCATATGTCCACAGTGGTAAGGAAAGTCTTCTACATTGTGCATCTCATAAGTAAGGGCACCACATCCAAGACTAAGGATGTTATAACTCCTCTGTGCTCGACCCTCATCAGACCACTAATAGAGTACAGTGCTCCTTTTTGCATGTACCTCATCAGACACCTGCAGCAGCTAGAGAGACCACAGAGGTTTCTCACCAAGAAAATTCAGGGCCTCCAAAACACAACCTACATGGAAAGACTGAAAGCTCTGTCACTGTTGAGAGGTGACTTTTGCCTGGCCTACAAAGCAGTCTCTAACCCTGCCCTAATGGTAATGCTACACATCTGCAAATCAAATGCAACAAGAGTCACTTGCTACAGGGTCCTTAACCTAGCCTGTGACATTAACAGAACATGCTGGAGAGACATATATATCTCCCAGAGACTGCCACTCCTCTGGAATAAACTCCTAGTTCACATGAAGCAGAGCTGCTCAATAACCCTATTCAAGTGCAACCTAGACAATTGGATGGAAGACCATATATTCACACCAGGGGTGGCACTTATGTCCCTCATGAACAGGTGCAGTCAGTGCTAATCATAGACTCGCTCTGTGAATAATGGCCATCTAACCTTGTAAATTAGGGAACATGGGTATTACATGGCTAGGCTTGTAAATACCCTACTGCCATTAGCCTAGTAACCTCCTATGAACCTATAAAACTTCTTGAGGATGATACTCTATTCCCTGAATTCAGAAACAGATACCATAATGAATTATGCAAATTGGGGAAGAGTGGTGACATGTACAATTGGGCTGATTCAGAGACAAAGGTAGTGGTCTCACTCAAGCAGGCAAAATTGTGAAGCATAAATCATATGACAATGACTGTACAATGGCACAGTGCTACAGAAATGAGAAAACGCTTGGTAATTCACCCCACTGTGAGAGCAAATGAAGGTAAATGAGATTCAGAAACATTTAAAAAAAATGTGCAATCAGTTATGGTCAGCAGTGTGTTGGCATACCAAGATGTCTTGGTGAAAGGTGAGAGTGACCACTCTATGATTCTACGTGCATCAGATGGCATTCAAAGCTGTTCACATAGTCCATACCTGCACCACAGAGTGATTCACAAATATATAACAGTTGTGACATTGATGACAGTTGCCAGCACATTTGTATACTGAGATTTCTTGTTGAAAAGGGAGACTGGACTGCATTGCTAGGTGTAGCAGCTGTCACAACCAAAAAAAATATGGTACAAGTTGATCTCACAGCCAGTGTTCATGATGAAGCACTGTCGCCCTCCCTGTCACAAAAGGATCCAACTGCTACTAACATATCATCACCCCAAGAATGCTGACATAGTTGACCACTATTGTATGGACATTTACCATTCACACTAGTAATGTTTTGGGATGTGTGAAATTATCATGTCTGTACACATTAAGGTATGTGTAGCTCTATCTACATTTACTAAATGTATCATTCAGTGAATATCAGGGGGCCATGGTGAGTCTATCATAGGTTTCTCCTTCATGAATACTATACAAATGTGTTTCCCCAAGGGCCACAAAGAATAAGAATAACACTACGCAGGTGTTCTACAAAACATCCTTTTTCTCTGAGGTTCAAGAAATAATATTCAGCACTCACAATGCTAGTAAACTCCTGTTTCATTCACATGGACAGTGGTACATCAACAAGAAGAGTTTCCACTGCAGCCTGTTGATGCTGCGGCACGCAAAGTATCAATTACAGTGCATCTGTGCACCATTAAGGAAATTCTCATATACTCCACAGCTGCACATGTCCAAAATATACCAGCAATTTGTGCAGGGTGATATAGCTCATGGACATGCTCTTAGTGATAGCAGGTGTGAACTGGAGTCATGGCTCATTACACTGATCCTAAACCCACAGAAGATGACCGAGGCAACATAGAACTCAACCGTGTTGCAGATCTTAGAACACTATCAAGCAGGTTTTTGGACTAATGAAGGCCCTATTCTGCTGCAGAGATTCCTATGATGACATGCTGTAGTACACTCTGAAGACCTGCAGCAAGATATTCAGTGTCTGTGTAATGGTGCCCAACATGCCTGTAAGAAGAAAGCTAGAGCAATGCATTGATATTACAGGACCAGACAGAGGGGAGTCAATGGTGGAGTAGGCACAAGTCAATGATCTATCAGAGGAACTGACTGCAAGACAGAAGAAAACACAATATGCTATGTACTGTCAAAGAGGCAACATGTGGTCCCCAACTGTGGGCCAGATTAAAAGTAACAGAGATTAAAGCATTTTTATATAATAATGCATTTGGGATATGGTCTAGAGTGCATTTCTAGCCAAGCTGTGTATCAGTTATTGGCATCCCATATAATACAGATATGACTACAGGGTACAGTAGTCACCATACACATACATGTGAGGAGGGTCACAGTGACAAGAATCAGCAGTGGGCACAAAAGTGCTGCAGGATGTAGATGGGAATGTGCAATGTGAAATGGGGTTTGGGCAGTTGGGTATTATGTGTAAGAAAGGTGATGGTGCTTCCTAAGAGTAGTAGGTGTCCAACAGTAATGGATAATTGTTTATAATGTGAATCAGTTGAAACATCTCCTGTAGATGTTGCTGTACTGTGTATCTGTGTGTGTAGGATCTTAGCTGGGGAGGATGTAGGTCATGGCTATTCTCAGTCATGGATACATCCCTGATGAGGAATATCTAGTGGTACAATTGATGGAATGGACTACATTAAACCACTAGACCATGACCTCCCGTCTACTGCCTGTGCCTGAACACTACATATTCTGTGCCATTGTGGGTGCTTACCCCATGCTTCAACAGACACCTTGCCTGTGGGTGGTGTGCAGGAGGAAGAAGCACGTGATTTTGACCTGCCTGAAATGGGGAGTGTACCCACAATGGAGGAAGATAAGTAGCAGCCATGGTAAAAACATTGCCACCCCCTCTCCTGAATACATAGAGGTAGTGAAGATACCCAATTACCTGTCTAACAAAACAGTGAGGAGAACCATATTTTAAAAGCCCTCAGGTTTCTCATAATACAGGGAATGCAGTACACCAGTCTTTTCTGCCATGGCAGTGGTGGTGTCTCCATGTGCTGGCTGGCTGAGCTGCACATCCATCATGTAATGCACATTATGGCACCTTGTCTCAGTCATTGCTTGTTGTGTGATCTTGGAGTCAGTATATAAATAGTAGGGGATGTGCACAGATTACCATTCAGCAAAAATATTGTTTTTTAGCCTTTTTTGTTTTGATCATTTTAGATTCAATCTAAAATGCTAAGTGACAGGTCACTCAATGATTAGATAATCATATATCAACTCCTTTTTTCCCATTTTCTACATGGGGTCAGGGTGTCATGTCACTTGTCACCACCTCTGTCTGTTCAATGCCACTCTGCTGCCTTTTTCAACACTTATGCCTGACTGTCAGAGATCTCTCATACAATTGAGCCACCTCTTTGTTGGATGCCCTCATTTCCTCTTGCCCTCTTCCTGTCTATCCCAAATCTTCTTCAGCAGATTGTCTTCTGCTTATCTGGACATGTGGCTGAAGAAGGTAATCTGTTCTCTTTGACCTTTTTTTGTAATTGTTGCCAGTTTGGCTTCTTGTCTTATGTCCTCATTTCTTCATCTGTTCTACAGTATGCATCCTACCACCCATCTCAGGCTCTTCACTTCCATCACATCTAGCTTCCTCATCTGCTCTGCCTTTGCCCAGGTTTCTGGTACTGGTCATACCGCTGTCTTGTACACCTTACTTTTCAGCTTCTTTGACATTCTTCTGTCACATACTGCCCCTGACACATTGTGCGAGTCAATAGCAGCCCTTCTGATTCTAGTTTGACCTCTTCATTCAGACTTCCTTTCTCCTCCGCTATCCCACACAGATACTTAAAGCTGTTTACCTGTTCCACGCTTTTCCTTTCTGTCTCAGTTTTCATGTTCTTCTGATG
>NC_056726.1:936356301-936373801 GCF_019279795.1 Protopterus annectens
CACGTATGAGTTGTAGTATTTAAATTATGTAAATGGCTTATCATAATTTAATAAATGTCATTACAGTTTGTAGTACATGACTGCAAATTCACAGTTTGTAGTACATGATTGCAAATTCCTGTCATAATGTTCTTGTTCAGCATGGAAATTTCTTGCTGTTCATCTTGACAAGACTAACAACGTTGTATAAAAGTAAATATGAGCCATTTCTAATGGTAACACTGACTAGCGTTATTCGAGTTCAGTAGTATAAACCAGCTAAATTCATATACTACCCCACTATTAATAACAGATCATCAGATGTGACAGAAAAACTCTGCTTGGTTGACAGTACATGCTTAAAAATGTACACTGACTCAGTGACATTTCCTTATTTGCCTTACAAGAGACATTCAGTTCTGCTTTTTGTAAACTCTCCCAAAATGTCATCTCATCTGACAGATAAAACATGCTGAAACAACCTGTCACTCACTGACTAATTTAAAAGCTCACCTACAGGAAATGATTCACAACAGACAAGCAACTAAAGTAAAATCTCAACAAACATTTTTTTTCATACAAGTATAAAAAGGATTCACTGTTGAAAATTAAATGCAGGAAAATGTAAACTGAACTTTCTTTTTTTAAGAAATCTATTATATAACTAAATCCATTCATTAAAAATGATACTAAATGAGCAAACTGTGAAATGCTAGCTCATTCTCCTGCATAATGGAATTTGATTCTGAACTCCATGGAGACCTTCATTTGCAAGGCCACCTGAAATCAGAACTACCTCTCTGAGGGATTACTTTTGTTGGCTATGCTGTCTAGTCAGTATCATGTGTTATAAATTATGATTAATAAAAATAACACCTAACTGAAATTGTTCACATGGGGAAGTTTGCAGGGGAAAAAAAAAGCAAGAATTTGTGAAATATGACAGTAAAATACTAATACAACTGCAGAGTACAGGCCTTACCGTATGCATATTGACAAGGTGTGTGAAAAAATACTTTTCTCTGGTCAATTAACATTATCATTTTAATAATTTCTTGCTTTGGTAGTCATGAGCTGAAGGTTTAAAATTCAAAAATTATCATATCCATGCAATCAAGTCTGTCTGAGTTGATATGTAGATAAATGATTTAACATTAGCGCTGAATAGTAAACACTGCACAGATAAATCATAAATAACTTGGAACTCATTTGGGATGTGCAGCTACAGAAACAGTTGTCTTCAGTCTGCCGTGCAGATTAGCAGAAAAATGAACCAGAAAGCACATCAGTGTGAGAAATAATGGAAACATACCCATAACATTTGCTGTCATTTTTATTTCTTAACCGTGTATCACTGTCTACAAGTTAAAAAAAGGTGTGCATTTATGTTGGCAGATACCAAAACTCCAAACCAAGACCCCTGTCTTGTAGCTATCTACTGACATGTGTGTGTATGTGTGTGTGAGTGCGTGTGTGTGCATGCGTGAGTGCGTGTGTGCGCGTGTGCGCATGTGCACGTGTGTGTGCGTGTGTGTGTGTGCGTGTGTGCGTGAGTGCGTGTGTGTGCGTGTGTGCGTGCATGTGTGCGTGAGTGCATGTGTGTGTGTGTGCGTGTGTGTGTGTGCGTGTGTGCACGTGTCTGTGTGTATGCGTGTGCGAGTGTGTGTGCGTGTGTGTGTGTGTGCCTGTGTGTGTGTGTATGTATGTGTGTGTGTGCGTGCGTGCGTGTGTGCGTGTGTGTGCCTGTGTGTGTGTGTGTGTGTGTGTGTGTGTGTGTGTGTGTGTGTGTGTGTGTGTGTGTGTGTGTGTGTGTGTTTTGTAGACTTCCATTTTCTTTTAGTACACCTGAAAAATGTGACAAGGAAGATTATTTACTTTTGTTGAATAAGTCCTCGGTCAGAACCAATCCAGTTCTTGTGCAGGACCTTCAAGAAAGTTCTACAATATTAAACAAATAAAGCAATACATCACACAATCGAGCTTGTTAGTAAAATATACTGATTCTGCACTTACAACTGCAGCCGTTCTTACAGTAAAATGTTAGACCACTATATTGATAGTTTATATTGATCATTTAATAAATTTGCCCCAGTAGGTTAAAAAAAAAATAAAAGTTCATAGGCTCTACAAGGCTGAGAGAGATGGCAAACACAATGCTCTAATGAAATGGACAATTGCAGATTTATATGGTAACTTACAGTAATGTGAATTTCTCAGTAAGATGGCCACTGTGTAAGGCATGAGGTAAAGCTGAGTGTAATCACAGTACACTAAAATGCAACAAAGTCATGGCTTTTAACATAATATTTGTTAATAGCATATTAAAATTATCATATGTTGTTTATTTTTTTTTTATTAAATAGAACTTTCTGCATTCTAATACCTTAAGAAATTAAAACCAAACTATTAAACACTTGTTGGCATAATCTAAGATGTGGGTACTATCTACCTACACATTTTCACCATGTTATTTATTTATTTTATTATTTATTGCAGTTGGTTTACCAGGATAGTCCATTGGGCCACAACGAACCCATTTTCAATGGAGTCCTGGGGAGAAAAGCTCCAAAATACATTCTACATACTTACAAACATATATTCACACACACATTCAAAGTTTAACAATAGGAAAAAAGAAAGCAAATCAAATAGTACAGCAAGTGTACAGCTAAATACATTGTGCAGAAAAATGTATTAACTATTTAGCACAGAAATATCCATTTATACAGAGTAGTTAGGAAAACTTAGTTACTAGAATGGAAGAGGAGGTACAGTGACATGATGAAGTGGTGGAAGAAGAGAATATATGGACTTATCTAATAAATTCTATGGAATTTTGGGTATATTAAGATGCAAGCAGAGCACTGAGGGATGAGAGAAGGAGAAGAGTAGGTTATGTAGGGTGGGAGCAGGAGCATTCCCACTGTGATGCCAGGTGTGAATAGAGAGATTTTTTGAAAGCAGAGTGATTAGAGGTGGTGCGGATGAGTGGAGGAAGGGAGTTCCAGAGGCGAGCTAGGTTGAAGGATAGAAGGTTTTTGCCTGGGGGATGTGTAGGTTTATGGACTTTGAGTAGGTTTTGATTGTTTGATCTTAATACTCTATTGGGTAGATGCATATTAAAGGCAGAAGAAAGGGAAGGACAGAGGGAGGGGTTGAGAATAAGCTTGTGGGCTAGAGTTAGTTGAGTGTAAGTGAGTTGATTGGGAAGTTCTAGCCATTTTAGTTTCTGGAGGGAAAAACAGTGGTGTGTGGAAGACTTGTGGCTGGTGGCGAATTTTGTTGTAGCAAGAGGAAAGTTGTTTTTTGAGAGAGGATTGAAGATTAGTTAGGAGTGGGGCACCATAGCGAAGGGAAGGGATAAGGAAGGATGAAGCAAGTGTTATTTTAGTAGCAGAGGTAAGGTAGGCATTTTGTCTATAAAGCATACCAAGTTTTTGGTGAGTTTTTTTTATATTTTTTTGTAGGTGAGAGGTAAATTTAAGTTGGTTGTCAATTTGTACCCCAAGTAGCTTGGTCTCTGACACCAATTGTAGGGGAGAGTTATTTTGGCTAGTGATTGAAAATGTATTCATATTGAGATGAGTAGCTTTAGAAGGGGTAAAAGTCATTAGCTTGGTCTTGGAGGCGTTAAGAGCTAGGTGATTTTTTAACATCCATTGCTCTGTTGTAGAGAAGGCATCTTGAGTTAGTTTTTGAAGTGTAGAGATACAGGTGGCTGAGCAAATGATAGTTGAATCATCTGCATATTGGATGATGTTTGAGAATGGGATTGATTTGTGGAAGTCATTTATAAATATGTTGAAGAGAACAGAACCTAGAATGGAGCCTTGTGGAACACCTGTGGGGGTACTAAGGAATGAGGAGGTAGTTTTTTTTCCATTTTACTGCTTGATTCCGGTTAGATAGGTAACTAGAGAACCATTGCAAGGAAGAGGAAGAAAGATTAAGTTCTGAGAGTTTAGTTATGAGCAGGCTATGTGAGATGGTATCGAAGGCTTTGGAGAGGTCTAGTAATAAGGTAGAGACAATTAGGCCAGAATCACGAGCTCTATTTACTGTTTCAAGGAAGGAGAGGAGGGCTGTCATTGTGCTGTGGTTAGGTCTAAAGCCATGTTGTGTGGGAGTTATAAGGTGATTTTCTAGGAGATGAGGGAGGAGTTGAAGTTGGACACATTTTTCTAGGATTTTGGAAATGGGGGACAGGATGGTTATGGGACAAAAGTTGGTGATGTTGTTATTGTTGCCCCCTTTGTGGAGAGGAATAATATATGCTTGTTTCCAGATTTGGGGAACTGTGCATTCTTTTAGGGAATGGTTAATTAAGATGCTGATGGGATATGCAAGTGTTTCAGCAGCTATACTAAGAAAGTAGGAAGGTATATTGCCAGGGGCGTTGGTACATGGTTTCAATTTCAGAAGGAGTTTCTTTATAGAGGATGTAGACATGGGATTGAATGAGAGGAGAGTGGAGTTGGGGGATGGAGAGTTGGAGGGTGGAGGTGCTTGGGGTAAAGGTTGGGTAGTAGAAGTGGTAGAGGAGTTAGAGGATGGGAAACAGGAAGTAGAAGTGGTGAAGGATAGAGTGTGAGTGGGGGGGGTGAGGGGGTGTTAGAGAGCATAGTGGAGTTGGAGAATGAAGAGGTCAGTTTTGCAATTGAGTCAATAAAAATGAGTTAAATTGGGTGGCCAGATCTAGTTCAGAGGCATTTGAGTCAGGGGTGGGAGTATCTGGTGTACTAGGATGAAGGAGACTGGAGATCCCTTTCCAGAATTTCTGAGGGTTCTTTTTATTTTGGTTTTGGAGTGTAGAAAAATAGTTTCGTCGATCAGAGGTGATGAGTTTCTTTACTTTATTTCAAAGCATGTTATATTCATTAAGGAGCAGACTTGTTTTAAGTTTCTGGTAGCGTGCCCAGACTTTATCTCTATGTCTCATGATAGCAAGAGTATGTTTAGAGAGCCAGGGGGCTGATTTTGTCTTTATTCTCTTTGTCCTTAGGGGAGCTTGAGAGTCAAGTAATGTCAAGAAAGTTGTATTAAAGTGTGACACTGCCATGTCTAGTGGAAGGGTTTTTAGACAGTTCCAATTAAGGTGTTTACGAAGGTAGTTGGGTTGAAATTTTTTTGGTCACGGATAGTTATATAGTTGTGGGTTTGTTGAAGGACAGTGGGAAGTCGGTTGGTGAAAATGGGTGACTGATCACTAAGGGAGTCTGGAAGGGTACCACTGTCGGAGAAATAGTGAGGATGGGAGACAAGGATCCAATCCAGTATACTTCCACTGGAGAGGTTTTTAGCAGGGCGAGTTACTGAATTGATTAGTTGAGAGAAATTGTATAGGTTAATATTTAAGGAGTTTGTTGGAGATTGAATGCAGGCCCAGCTGATGTTTACATCTCCCATGATTATGGTTTTGTTGCTAATGTTACTAGAAATCCAAGAAAGGATATGTTCAAGTGTGGAGATATTATCCCGTGGGGGTATATAAAGGGATGCTAGACAAATGTGTTTGTGATTATTGATTTGTAGTAGAGTAAGGAGAAGTTCAGCATTGTTAAAGTGTGGAGTAGGTTTATTGTAGGGAGTGACTGCTAGGGAGGATGAATATATGAAGGCTACTCCACCACCCTTTTTGAGAGGCCTGTCTTTCCTGATCATGGAGTAGTTTGGGGGAATAATTTCAGAGTCTTTTATATGTGGTTTTAACCAGGTTTCAGATATAGACAGGATGTCAGGTTTATTGTGTATGAGCCAAGCATGGAGGTTTGGGACTTTATTTACTATATTTTGGGAGTTTAAGGAGGTAAAAAGTAAGGATTTATTTGTGGCTGTTATAGGGGAAGGGCCTGGGTTTGGGTGGATATCACCAGACATGAGAGTGCTAATATGATATAGTATGGAACAGTTTATGTGGGTGGATAGTAAGGTAAAGATATTGGCTTCTGTTGTAGATTGGAGGGATTTGCTAGTAGTTATAAAGATGGGGAGTGTATGGTAGGAGAAAAGTTTGTATTGGAATAAAAGGAGATAGTTAGAAGGATATAGATAGGGGGAAATAATAGAGTATGAATGAGGGAGAGGTGAGTTCTGATAATTAGTTATGTGAAAGTGTAGAAAATGTAGGGAAAACGTGGGTTGGGAGAGATGGTTATAATGGAATGAAGAGAGGAGAAAGAAAAGAGAAAGGGAGATGAGACAGAGTTTTGAAAGCATGTTTGGAAGAAAAAGAACAATTGAAACAATTGTTACACTTAAAAGTTACAGAAAGCAGTTAACACTCATGCTAATATTTTTTATAGCCTGAAGAAAATCAGGTGCAAATAAAACAGTATGGCTAAGGAGTAATCCATTCCATGAAAACTCTTGTCAACTTTATTACAAATTCTGATGTGACCTTTATAAGTCTTGGGTTAACTTGCAATGTACACCTGTAATGTAGTTTTTATTTGTTATAAACATGGGATGGTTCATACAGAAGGAAGAGCAGCAGCACTGCAAATCCCACTGCAGACATAGGTGAGTTCCACTGCTCTGTTATAATGAGATTTATAGGCATGCATATGCTTCGACATGATGGTTCTCATTAACAAATAAAATACATGGCTATGACTCACTCACCAGGCCAGTTTAATTAGCTGCTCAACTGAGATCTCCACCATCATGTGCAAGGAAGTAGTACAGGTTCTTAGAGAACTGCAGACAGGCACACACTTTTCCAAAAAGGGAAAGGCAGTCAGACACACACAGACACACATACACAGTGACACTCAAAAGTGCACACTTTCACACTCAGATAAAACTTATGTAATCTACCTACCAAACGATTATCTGAATGCTGAGCAAAACAGCTGCTATGATTTGCAGCACTGTGAGTGGGGACTACAGACACACACACATGCACCCACCCACAACTACATACAAACATACACACATGACTGACACAGATACAGACACGTATACATGCACACATTAATAGCCAGCACACCCTGCATCCACTGTGTCAAGCAGAGGGCATCTAATACACACAGACTGACACACATGTATGTATATCTATACCTGTCTATCTATCTATCTAAACACACACACACACACACACACACACACACACACACACACACACACACACACACACACACACATGCACACACGCACATATAGACTCACGATAGGCATTTGTCTACACTCAATCATTTGATCACAATTCACAACTGCCTACTGTCCCTACCCCATGCACACATAGACAAAAGCTATATTCACATAGACACTCATACACACACAAACACTTACACACATAAGCTGCTTACTTGGACCAGTACTTTGTACAGGGCGAAGCTAATGCACTTCAACCTTTGCAGATTCTTCCATAAGAAAGCATAGTTGCAATGTAGCTAATAACTGCATGTAATTACACTGCTTGTTCGTTGCTTTTATCAGCTTGTGCCTAGCACTGGCGTCTATGAATTGCAATGAATGGAAGTATTCTGTCAAAGCAATGCAAGCAGGGTACACAAAATCCTAATATAAATTGGAGACACACACCCACACAGACACACACACACACACACACACACACACACACACACACACACACACACACACACACACACACAAATGATTCTATGAAAAGTGGATGTATGCCAGTGTATTTTATTTTGTTTTATTTTGTTTTAGAGTGTTTCTAATGTGTCTGTGGCTGTGTTCATGTGGTTTTGGGAGACTGGAGTATTCCATTTCCCCAACTGTTCTTACTTCTTCTACTGCACTTTTCAAAATCCTCTTGTATTTCTAGTTGGCTGTTCTGCTTTTTCACAGACCCAGTTTAGCCATGGTATTAAAACAAAGCAGATCTTCACTAAGTTTAAAATTCTCCTTTGTATTTTTAAATAATGAACAAAAACAGCAATGCAACTTGTTTTATGAGACTATATACACTGAAGGAAAAATATAGTCTTCAGTCTATGACTAATTACTGATCTGGACTGTAAGCTGTGACCTATTGGTTTCATAGGGACAATGCATTCCCATGAATTGTTTACCTCCTGTAATTAAATACAAATAACCAAGAGCTGGAAACATAACAAGAAACATAAGCATGGAAATTCTGTTGCCTGTAAAGTGATGCTACCAAAATATACTACCATGTATTGAAATTTAGATGAGGAAGATTTACAACAGCTAAGAAATGCCCATAAACAATTACCAGACTTTGCATGTGAAAGGAGACTTCAAAATGAGATAGGACTGTAACATCTAAATACACTGTCAGTACAAACACAATGCTCTAATGAAATGGACATTTGTAGATTTATATGATAACTTACAGTAATGTGAATTACTCAGTAAGATGGCCACTGTGTAAGGCATGAGGTAAAGCTGAGTGTAATCACAGTACACTAAAATGCAACAAAGTCATGGCTTTTAACATAATATTTGTTAATAGCACATTAAAATTATCATAAGTTGTTTATTTTTCTTTTATTAAATAGAACTTTCTGCATTCTACTACCTTAAGAAATTAAAACCAAGCTATTAAACACTTGTTGGCATAATCTAAGATGTGGGTACTATCTACCTACACATTTTCACCATGTTATTGAAACAATTGTTACACTTAAAAGTTACAGAATGCAGTTAACACTCATGCTAATATTTTTTATAGCCTGAAGAAAATCAGGTGCAAATAAAACAGTATGGCTAAGGAGTAATCCATTCCATGAAAACTCTTGTCAACTTTATTACAAGTTCTGATGTGACCTTTATAAGTCTTGGGTTAACTTGCAATGTACACCTGTAATGTAGTTTTTATTTGTTATAAACATGGGATGGTTCATACAGAAGGAAGAGCAGCAGCACTGCAAATCCCACTGCAGAGTGAGTTCCACTGCTCTGTTATAATGAGATTTATAGGCATGCATATGCTTCGACATGATGGTTCTCATTAACAAATAAAATACATGGCTATGACTCACTCACCAGGCCAGTTTAATTAGAGATCTCCACCATCCTGTGCAAGGAAGTAGTACAGGTTCTTAGAGAACTGCAGACAGGCACACACTTTTCCAAAAAGGGAAAGGCAGTCAGACACACACAGACACACAAACACAGTGACACTCACAAATGCACACTTTCACACTCAGATAAAACTTATGTAATCTACCTACCAAACGATTATCTGAATGCTGAGCAAAACAGCTGCTATGATTTGCAGCACTGTGAGTGGGGACTACAGACACACACACATGCACCCACCCACAACTACACACAAACATATACACGTGACTGACACAGATACAGACACATTTGCTTGTGTATGCACACATACACGTATACATGCACACATTAATAGCCAGCACACCCTGCATCCACTGTGTCAAGCAGAGGGTATCTAATACACACAGGCTGACACACATGTATGTATATCTATACCTGTCTATCTATCTATCTATCTATACACACACACACACACACACACACACACACACACACACACACACACACACACACGCACGCACATATACACTCACAATAGGCATTTGTCTACACTCAATCATTTGATCACAATTCACAACTGCCTACTGTCCCTACCCCATACACACATAGACAAAAGCTATATTCACATAGACACTCATACACACACAAACACTTACACACATAAGCTGCTTACTTCGACCAGTACTTTGTACAGGGCGAAGCTAATGCACTTCAACCTTTGCAGATTCTTCCATAAGAAAGTATAGTTGCAATGTAGCTAATAACTGCATGTAATTACACTGCTTGTTCATTGCTTTTATCAGCTTGTGCCTAGCACTGGTGTATATGAATTGCAATGAATGGAAGTATTCTGTCAAAGCAATGCAAGCAGGGTACACAAAATCCTAATATAAATTGGAGACACACACCCACACAGACACACACACACACACACACACACACACACACACACACACACACACACACACACACACACACACACACACACACACACACACACACACAAATGATTCTATGAAAAGTGGATGTATGCCAGTGTATTTTATTTTGTTTTATTTTGTTTTAGAGTGTTTCTAATGTGTCTGTGGCTGTGTTCATGTGGTTTTGGGAGAATGGAGTATTCCATTTCCCCAACTGTTCTTACTTCTTCTACTGCACTTTTCAAAATCCTCTTGTATTTCTAGTTGGCTGTTCTGCTTTTTCACAGACCCAGTTTAGCCATGGTATTAAAACAAAGCAGATCTTCACTAAGTTTAAAATTCTCCTTTGTATTTTTAAATAATGAACAAAAACAGCAATGCAACTTGTTTTATGAGACTATATACACTGAAGGAAAAATATAGTCTTCAGTCTATGACTAATTACTGATCTGGACTATAAGCTGTGACCTATTGGTTTCATAGGGACAATGCATTCCCATGAATTGCTTACCTCCTGTAATTAAATACAAATAACCAAGAGCTGGGTAGAACATTCATATGTTACACCTATCCAAAATGGACCGGAGTGCTAAACCAGAGGTGAATTTGCATTTTCCCATCCATTTGTCCAGATTATTTTTGACTGGAGTAATGGAAGTACTTTGATTTATTTGGAGATGAAGATGATTCCAAAGGAGTTGTATTCTCTATGATACATATCTATCCCTCCAACATTTTCTATTTATGTTGCAGATGATATTAAGATTTCTTGAGCAGATGTGTATTCCATCATTGGATTTGCGGATGTGCAGTAGATCAGAGAGGACAAGGTATGTTAAGACTATGTATGCAAGGCAGAGATCACACTCAGTAACCTGTATGATACCAACAAGATGGGCATGTTTTTGAGATGGTCAGTGTAGTTTTTATGTTTTAGGCGCTTGATTTTTTTTGGTGAGAAAGAATTGTGGTCACCCAATTTTAAGTGTTTGAACAGGTACATACTGAAGGAGGCATTATACTCAAGGATAGGCCCAATAAGTGCCAAATATATGGAGTGATCAGATCTCTGGATTCAGATGCCATACCATTACTAATTAGATGCACAGTCAGAAAGGACTTTCTTACAATAGTGGGTACATGGTAATAGAAGGACAGATTGTTGTCCTCATAGATTCCTAGGTCCCTAACCACTGAATCAATTTCCAAGAGTGTGTTTTTAATGAAATTGTTTCAAGGGAAGTTATGCTTGCCAAAGGTGACTATTATAAGTTTTTTTAGCATTTAGTTTTAGTTCATGGTTATGACACCAGCTATTTGTTTGACAAATGCCATATTGAAGGATCTTGGTGTTCTTTGGAGAGTTTATGATGGCACCAAGTTTACAGTCATTTGCAAATGTTGTTAGCCACAAACCCCTAACATTAGCTTTGCTCTCCAAGAAGTAAATGCCAAAGAGGTATGGCTGAAGGACTGAACCATGAGGTACACTACTAATAACTTATGGAGAATGTAGATTCACCTACCCTAATTTCCTGGATTCTACTTGTGAGCCAGTTTGGTATCTAACAAATTACACAGGCAATACATTTAGCTGGGACAGTTTATCAACAATAACCTGAGTGGCGGATGGTATCAAAGGACCTTTGTAAGGTCTAAATATGTGATATGTACTGATTTTCTCTCATTCATTGCTTCAGTAAGTTCAAATAAGTTTCTAGGTTAAACAGACAAGATCTACCCTTGGCAAACGTGAATTGGCATTTGTCAAGAGTTTGTAGGTTACATATGTCCTTATTTATTAATTCCATAATTAACTTGTCTATAGCCTTACAGAAGAGGCTGGTCAGAGTCAAGAATAAATAATAACCCAGAAAGGCCATTGCATCCCTATAAATTACCCAGATATATTGATGTATCACCTTTATTCAGGGAGAAGACTGTTGTTGTCCTCCATTTATTGAGCAAAAAAGCATGTTTAGATACTGATTTTGAACAGATTCTGTAGAGGATTTGACAGGTCCTGTTTCAGGCTGGTCAGTCAGCAGCATGGTATGTTTTCTGTTACCAAAGAAGCAATGTTCTTGGCCTTGTAAATCACTTTGAATACTTGTTCTTGGGAGATTTGAGGGCAGTGTGTATGTTTTCATTTGATCTACAAATGTGGTGGTGGGGGGGGGGGTGATGTTAGAGCTAAATTTACCTGCTAGTAGCATGTATATGTCCTCAGTGTCTGAGTATAGCATATCATTTAGTATTACCTCTGTGGTTTCTAGCATAGTTAAAGAAGAATTTGTGGTTGCCTTTTGCCTGGGTGGATATTTTTAACTCATATCTTGCTTTGATTGATTTGCTGTGGGACTGGAGTTCCTTCTTAAGTTTATCAAGAGCTTTTCTGACATCTTCACAGTTACAATTATTATTGCCTTTTTGTAGATATTGCTAATGGTTGGGTTCTACCATAGGGGATTATTTTTAAATTTGGAATTGTATTTGCTTCAGAGAAGGAAAGGTGCAATTCTGCATCTATTCACACATGCATAGAACTGGATGATAAATGATTTTACATACCCAGTGGGGTCAACAGGTTGGAAGGGGGTGATGGATTTAGCATCACATAGTTTTTGTAGATTAGTCTTTGCATAGTCCCTAAAATAGTGATATTTAAGGATGCTCCCAGCTTCAGACTTTATGGTCTGATTTCATGAGGGAGGAAGTTACAGTTGTTGGGGAATAGAGCTATCTCAAACTGGTGATGATTAAATCCAGTATTTAGTCTTCTGTAGTTGGGGTACAGACTAACTGGTCCAGAAGTCCATAGATCTCTGGGCATACATGTTAGGGGATTCATACTTTTCCTAGGTGTTAGAGAGGTAGTTGAAATCTTCTATGAGAAGAGTGTTTGACCTGTTGCATAGTAACTCCATTCCAGTTAGGTTTGAAATTTGAGCCAAGCAGGGTATAGTGGGCGTCCTATAGTTAGCTGTGATGTGTTATGTAATTTTGTTAGTGATAAATTGAATATAGAGGGGTTCCCGGTTGTTATCTTATGTAGTAAGCCTGAAGGTGATATTTTGTTTAACAAATAAAAATACACTGCTGTCTTTAGTGCCCTTATCTAATGCAGTGGGCCTAGAGGTATGGTAGGTTTGGAAACTGTGCACTTTTGCGGTTCTTTTAATGGTCTTGATCCAAATCTTCATGATGATGTATACATCAATGCATTGGAGGGTAAGGAGTGCCTGTAGGGATTGATTTTTTTGAGACTCCTATTTCATGATGTTGCTAGCTTTTAATGACTGACTTTTCCTAAAAAGGCACTACGGGGGTGGACAAGATTTTGGCAAATAAACAAAAACCTTGTGGGAACTGGTGCTAAACATACCTGGCAAAGGAGTAATCACTGTCTACCGTCTACTCCCAGGCTGATATATATTAAACCCCCACCCCTGCCCTTTATGACAGCAGAAGCTAAGCCAATAGTTGAAGTCAATAATCTTTTGTTCTTATTTTGGAATCATTCTCAATGACTGCTGTAAAATGCTGATCAAGGTTATGTTCATACCTGCCTCAGTCATATATTCCAAGAGCTCCATAATTTTTCTTCATATAGTCCAGGGAGGTACTATGTCTTGGGTTGTTTACTCCTTTATGTACTATAACCTTGTCATATGTGTACTTGTGGTGAATGATGTGCATGTGTGATGTGGTTTAATCATGACACCTGATAGGCAACTTGCCCTGACCCTGTCCTTAGTAAGCCTGGTAAGGGGTACGTCAATTTGTCTCACTATGGAGTCACCTATGCCTAGAATGTTGGATTGTGTGGAGGATTGCCTTAATGGCTTTTGATATGAGACACTTAAGCTTTAAATACATGTTTCATGGTAGATGCTGTCTGAGATGAGTATTTGTGAGGTTGTTGAGTGTATTAGTTACTTAATTTACATTTCAGAGGCCATTATGGTTTAGGTAGGCTACTTTTAAGAGTCCCATCATATGTAAGTGGATTTGTATGGTCTGTATTCTGTGTGATAGATATAGTGTAGTTCTGTGTACTACAGATAGTATGTTTGCTCTTTGTTGTGGCTTTATGTGAAAGTTTTGCCTCCAATAACATTATATAACTACATGTCTCACATACTGTGTCAGTTTGTTTAAGTAATAAGTGGTTGCCAATAAACATTAAACAATTGCTATAATGCATCAGTATACCCATTTCAACCAGGATGGCTACAGAGAGAGTTGGAAAGTGCAAATCCATGGTTCAAGGTACTTACTTATATGGCTGAAGGGGGAGTAGGGTCTATGAGGTTTGCAGGTGATATAATCCTTTGCTCCTTCTCTCAGCAGAAGCAAAGAGGAGCACTAATCCTAAGCTGCTAACTGTACTTTTCTCTTGGCAGGTTCGCTTAACACAGCAGAAACCTAAGCTGCAAAAAAGCCCTGAAGAGGTACCAAAGCTGCAACCAGCCCACTCAGTGAAGTCCCATACACACTGTCCAATCAGAGTTCCCCACAGTGATGGTAGCTGACAACACTGTCCAATCAGAGTTCCCCACAGAGATGGTAGCTGACAGGAATTATACTATAGATGAATCTCTTAAGTAGGTTGTACTGCTTATTTCTACACTCATCACAAACTGTTATGAAAAAGGGTTACAGAGATATAGAAATAGCTTAAGATCCTACCTTGAGAAAGGAGATCTAGTTTGTGCACATTTAATAAATTAGTGTTGTGAGTCATATCAAGCAACACGTGGCACAACAACAAAGCTATGTCTGTACTTAGTCAAGAAGTCCATGTTACAATATTTAATAATTCAATGCCATAGAATATCTAGAAGAAAGAAAGCACAACTTAAATAGTTTATAAAGCTAGTTTATGATGGTTTTGTTGTCAGATCAAGTACATATTCCAAAATGTTATGTAAGAAACACTCAGGTTCATTATGTGGTCATTGTGGATGTTTGCAGCTTTTTCATTTTCTTATATATTAGAAAAAGCTACAATATCAGAAAAAAGGGACCAGTACTGTCAGATCCAATGACATAACATTTATGCCCCATTAAACCTAGTGAGGTGTCAAAGTGCTTGGCATTGCTTATGTATCCCATCGGTAGCATTAAGCTTAGTGTACACAGGATGCCATCAACAAAAGAGCAACCAGTTGTGTGTTTGGGGTTCATATTATGGCATACAATAATGGAAAAACATTGCAGTGTGCTATTTTACAACTACAAGAATGCCCTTACATGTGTCAGAATAATGCGATTGACTACCAACTTCCATACTCATCTCATTCACACACAAGTAGGGTAAAGTGACAATTTACTGGTGCATTCTTGGTAAACAAAAATGCAAGACCACTACAATTCATAACTGGAATACAATTAAAACTACAACATTAAATATTCTATTAATTTGGCTCCTTCTCTTTTAAGATTTTAATAAAGGTTTCCAATAAATGAGAGAGTGAGAGAGAGAGAGAGAGAGAGATAGATAGATAGATAGATAGATAGATAGATAGACAGATAGATAGATACATAGATAGATAAAGAGATAGATAGTGGATAAAGAGATTTGCTATTAAATACAATTTCTTTGTTTTCATGCATTTATTCTCCCCTAGGAAAAACAGAGAAATGCTGAAAATACCTTCACACTTAAATTAAATAGCTATTAAAACACATAAAGCTTTCCTAATATATGTTTCCACAGTGAGTTATAACTGTTGTTTTATAATAGAATAAAAGCAGGGCACATAGTCTTCCACTATGAGCAAGACGTGACATAGAAACATTTGGCTATATTCTATAGCACATTAAAGATGTGTTCATACCAGCTTGTCTGAACATTAAAATTTTGCAATATTTTATAAAATGTTCTCAAGCACGATCTTGAGCCATGTTATAAAAAGTGAAAAATAAAACTACAACTGTATCCTATTGCATGACAAAACTTGCTTTAGTTGTTCCAGTAGGTACATATAAACACTCTAAAGGGCAATTTTACATCTACAAATGTGTGGCATTATTTTGCTATACAGTTGCCCAAGGGTGCTGTAGTGCACAGATTAACTATGGATACTTTGTGAAGATGATCTATATTTTGCCAGAGAGCAAAGGAGCTTATGAAAGTACTTAAGTGCTCATTCTAACAAGATTTCCTTTCATTTGCTGCAGTGTTTTTATTTCTCTACTAACTCCAATAAAGACATTTAAAAAGCTCTCTTGAGAGCAAACAGCATGTGTAATAAAAATGCCTTCACACTCAGAAGAGTTTGCTAATGGCCACTGTGCACTTCAAACTGTAAGTGCAATAGTTGAGAATAGCACAAGACTTATGTTGCACAGAACTGTATTTGTCAAAATGCATGCATGTGTTTGTATGTTGATATGAGTGTATGTGTGCATTCATACATTGTAATATGAGTGGGCATGCATATGTGTGTTTATTGATTTTTTTTCTGAATTTGCATGCAAGCATTTTCCTGCATATTTGTTTTTCTATCAGTTATGGTTATAAACAAGGAATGGTATGCAGCTAGATTATCATAATGGTATAACTTGTTAAAATGCTCTTCATTGTTCATTTGTGCTTATTCTTTGTGAAATTATATCCCAACAAAGATCAAGATGAAATGATTTTTCAAAAAAATATACCGTGAAATTTTTAGTACACTTCTCTTTCACTTGATTATAAAAAATGTGTGGTTGATACTTTGGATGTATGAGTACAGTCCCAGCTTTTGAATATGCCATGTATCAACATATGGGTCGCTGGTTTCTTACTTGTTGGCATGGGAGGTTGTGCATTCTGCAGCTTGCATTACCCTGTCAAATAAGTATATTTAATCCAATAGCACAGAACTCTGTTCTAGGTATTTGAATTTCATCTCTCAATTGTACAGATTTTCACAGCATGCCCAGATTTTTCCCACAGATATTTTGTCTGTTCCTTATAAAATATGTGGTTTTCTGGCAAATCATGGAGGATTGAAGGCATTAAATGAACAAATGATGACATATAGTTGAGTTTCAGACTTTATATCCTTCATAAAATGCATTCTAACACAAATCATGTTATTCTAGCAGCTTTATGAGTTTATAAGGACAATATTTAAAATCTGCCCATATTTTTGGGCTTTTTCTTCTGCCATTATTTTAGGCTTTGTCCAGATTTCTTGCATTAAGAGGTTGAAAGGTATGATTTCAATCATGAATATTTCACATGACAATAAAAATAAAAGCATATTCTGATACTGAAAATGAAAACATAACTTTCCTTATCCAGAATAAAGCATTTTCTGTGTTGATTGTATTGTAGTAAACAACAAGAGGTAGGCAAGTATTCTCAAGATTCCAAATCATTGACTACACATCTACATTCTAACTTGTGAATTTTGTTTAGCTTTTTGCTGCCTTATAGAAGAAGATACCACTATTATGATGTACAATACATTGGCATTATAAAGAATGCAAGAGTACACTGCCTGTACTACTTTCTGTTGCAGATTACACTAGTATTAAATAACTCTATACTGTAGAGGCTACACAATTTTTGATGTGAAATCATAAAGAACTCCAGAATATAGTGACTGTAC
>NC_056726.1:936378801-936536301 GCF_019279795.1 Protopterus annectens
CAGTATGCTTATTAAAGCTTGCTTGCATCTTACAATCTCAGCCAAGCTCAACTGATGGTCATTAAAGTATTGCTACTTAAACACAGAGCAACAGGCACTGAGTAATAAGATTAAATCAACAGTGCAAAAAATATGACAGAAACCAGACCATTCTGCAAAAGTCAAGGACAGATAAAAAGCCACTCCTGTACTTGTGTCTACCTTGGATGGGGGGATACCCTGCACATTTACACTGCATAACTACCCCTTGCCTTGCTTCGACACATCCAGAGTCACTACATGGGGGAGTGGGGAGCAACAAGTATGTCACAATTTAAAATGTCTCTGGCTGACTGTGATGACCCTAACACATTTGTCATACCTCTCAACCTCAGAGCAAGAAATCTGGACAAAGCCATACAAAGAAGTGGGACAAAGGCCCAAAATCAAGGGTAATTTTTAAAAATATTGCTCTTATAAACTTAGAAAGATAATAGAATAGGTCTTGCATTAGTATGAATTTTCTGAAGGGTATGAAATCTGAAACTCAAATGTCTGTCATTTTCTAACTTCAATCTTTAGTGATTTGTCACTAATTTGCCAAAAAAACACAATTTTATGAAAAATGGACCAAAAATGTGATGTAAAAATATAAAATAGCCACACAATACAGCTGGGAACCTGTCAAAGAAGGGACACTTTAATATTAGTACTGCTAACTTGAGCAGCTGACAAAATAAAAGAATCTACATGCATTTCTGAAATAAAAAGTAATCTATAACTATGATTACAGTTATTTCTTAACTGTAAACCCTTCATGTTTTCTTCCAAAATTCCTATTTTGTGGAGGGATTATTAGGGGAAGAGCAACATTTTGAGCCAAAATCAGGGATAGTTGAGAGATTTGGCTATGCCTAATTCTATAAAGCAATTTGCATGTATGTACCTCTCAACCTGTTAATGCAGTAAATCTGGACAAGGCCAAATATATTGGAGGAACATATAAACAGTACTAAAAATTGCTCTTGTATAAACTGAGACAGTTGATAGAACAAGTCTTACTTTAGCATGCATTGGTTATGAAGTCTGAAACTCAGTGTGTCATTTAGTGACTTAATTCCTAAATGATTTGCCACAAATTTTAAGAGGAACAAACCAAAAATAAGAAGCAGAAATCTATTAATTCTTTGAAAATCTGGACAGTTAGGAGGTATAGTTCAGCTGGGGATGTCTAAGTTTGCCGCCCTTCCCCCTCACAAAATCATGGTCAAATGGAGCCTCCTCCTGCAGCCATTCCAATGATCCCATTACTTGGCTATTTCACTCCAATTACCATAAACACTAATGCGCATACTGATTTACTTCCATGATGATTTGGACTTCATTTGAAAGTTTTATTTTGCATTTTACAGCACAAACACCAAGCCATCTGCTAAACAAACTTAGCATTAAAACTTCTCTGCCCTTGAAACTCACATTCATTGAAACAGCATTGAAACCCACATTCAAAGAAAATACATTTTACCAGTGGCAGATAAAGATTAATTCTGGGCTGTTTTCAAATCATAGGCCCCTTGCATATGAAACATACATATGCTCTTTGATACACCTTCCTATTGTTTTGAATATTTTTCCAGTAAACAATGAAACAAAATGCATGCACCAATAATGACAAAACTGTCCATTTCAGAACATTTCCTTCATCAAAGTCTACTCAAACTTCTACAGTCCACCATTATCAGTAAATATGCACAATTCTACAGTCCACCATTATCAGTAAATATGCACGATCTCTGAAGTAAAAAACGTCATCTAAATAATTCCACATTAAATAAATCTGTAACTAATGAAGAGGTTGCTGCTAGCAAAAACCTTTATATTTCATGGTTTCATCGAAAAATAAAGTGTCTCATGCCCCTGAGGAATAAATTGCCTATATTACATTAAAAATGATAAGCTAGTAATATTGCAATAGGAAATGGATGGCAAACAGATAACAAGGTCATAGTTAGTATCAACACATCAGTACAGCAGCATTCACCCCTTGTGGGAGTAGAACCAACAACCTTCTGCATCAAAAGCAAGTACACAACCTGTTGTGCTATTACCATTGCAAGCTGATTTTCCATAAGCCGCACTAAACTTCTCTTCCCCTGCAGCTCTCAGCTCCTTGTAAAATCTATTCAATACTCAACTGCATCTCAACTTTGCAGCACAAGAAATCTGGAAAAAGACAAATTTATTAGGGGGGGGGGCTCAAAAGGCCAAAAACCAGGGACACATTAAACATTGCTTGTATAATCTTGGAAAGTTGTACAAAATGCTGTGTTACCACCATACATTTTACTGCCAAGGTCCCTGTGCAAAAGAGTCAGAGCAACATATCACTACGCCATATCAGCTGCTTTGTGAAAGAGAGGAAGACTGAAACTTAAATGGCTATCATTTAATGAATTCAGTTCTCACCATAGCTGTCAACCTCTTAGCACAAAACACCTGGACAAACCCAGTAATGAGGGAATACAGCCCTCAGACATATTCAGTGAATTCAGTTCTTGCCATAGTTGTCAACCTTAGCACATAAAACCTGGAGAAAGCCAATAATGGGGCAATACAGTCCCAAAAATAAGGACACATTTCAAATATTCATCTTATAAACTTAGAAAATTGCTAGAATAAAAGGTTGTGTTACTATGTATTTTCTGAAGAATATGAAGTCTAAAATTCAAATGCCTGTCAATTTTATTTAACATTTGTTAATCAGGACAATCTGACTTGGAACAAAAAAAACAATTTTCAGCAGAGGCCCAGGGAGAAATAATGCAGACATGTCTTTATAACATGGGAGGACACAAAAGCAAACCCACACAAACACAAGGAGAAGATGCAGACCCCACACAGAAGGCACCCCAGCCAAGAATCAATCCCAAGAACCTGTAGCCGTAAAGCAACAATACTACCACTGCACCATCAAATATCAAGCATTGCAGCATTTAGAAACCACAGATATTATGAGGAACAGATCAGATCAAATAGGAGGCAAAAATCTGCAATATTTTTACAAAAGGTGGTGGGTAGGGAATTCAGGTCCTTAACATCTGCATACAAGGTACAGGGTTCAAGTCTGAGTATCTCTATCCAACACCATTTGTTCTCTAGCCACCAGTATATAATAGCTGGGGCATTTTACACACACACACACACACACGCACACAGAGAGTCCCTTCTTCTGTCTCTTTTGTTCACACGCACACACACACACTCCTACCAGCCCAACAATCACCAGATCAGCTACTACCCGGCCGAACACACTCCTACCAGCCCAGCGATCAGCTCTCCTGCACGACCCAATCCAGCAACCACCTACTAAATCCTCCTGCATACGACCCGGCCGATCAGCTACTAAATCCTCCTGCATACGATGACCCGGCCACACACACTCCTACCAGCCCAGCAATCAGCTTGCTCTCCTGCATGACCCAATCCCGCAACCACCGACTCCTCCTGCATGACCCAATCCAGCGACCACTGACTCCTCCTGCATACGACCAGGCCGGTACATCCAATCCAGGATTGACCAAGTAAACTCCTGCATGCTGCTGCTACTAAATCCTGCATGCTCCTCCTTCACCAAATGACCGATCAGTACTCCCGCGCATGCACTAAGTCTCGCAAGTCCTGCGAGAGCCGCTCAGTCCTCTTATTGGCTCTGACTGCAGCTGAAGCAGTCCGGAGCTCCTCTGTGTGGTGCGGTTGTCACCGCACAGAATCATGGTATCTCACAGCAATGCTTGCTTGGGTACCTGTTTGTCCCTATCCGGACTGCCGGTAAGGCAGTCATAAATTTTTTGTTTCACAGATATCTTTTTGTTTTATTTTGTAGGTCGGGGGGCTGCAGTCCGGCAGTCCGATAGGACAAGCCACCCCTGCTGATTCCATAAATTACAGCTGCTGCTGCTTCCTGGATAGTGACAGTTGGCCCACATGACTGACGGTTTGAGCTGTAGTTTATGAGGTTTGATTTTCTAAGCTGTTATTTGCCTGTTCTGTGACCTTAAGCAAACCACTTAACCAGGCATTGCTCCCAGGTTGCTAGTGTGGTTACCTGGTTAACAAATGGATATTATTATTATTATTATTATTATTATTATTATTATTATTATTATTATTAATAATATTATTATTATTAATAATATTATTATTATTCTCTGGCTCGCATACAAGTCTGAATAGAGAAAGCTTGAAATGAGGTACTGGGAAGTGAGTGAATGAAGGAAGCATTTTAAATAACACTATACCTGATTATCTTGAGGGAGGAGGTGATTTTGACACAATGCTGGAGTGTGAACTGGTTATCTCTCTGGGAATAATCAGCAACTGAGATGGGATAGATCCTTCCATTGGAGTATTTTGCTGCTAACAGACAATTTCTTCATCTTAATTAATGACTGCTTACATGATACACCAACCATACTTTACTACTGAACACCCACCTATTGCTTTTGATGTGTATTGAAATTTTACTTCAGATTGTAATTCTTTTCAATGTTTTTCTCTTATCTCCTAATTGTTATTGGTGTACTTATTTACTGATCTGTTTTTTTCTGTTCTGTTGATGTCTTTCATCTGACCCAGGTTATGACTAGAAAAGGAATTTTGTACCAGTTCATTTACCTGGTTAACAAACTAAAATAAATAAATATGAATGAAAAGAAAAACCATTAATATGCTGATAATCTGTGTGGTTTGGTACATGCAGTGGAAAGTCAACATAAAATATGTTGCGTGCAGAAGGCAGCAAAAAGAATACAATGGCTGAGCAGGTAGCACACTAACAGTGTATTCCATTAGGTTTAGAAAGCTGTGAGTTCTTTCTCCACATCCATCACTTGTATTAATGTTCCTGTCATTACATCATAGTTTAGCATAAAAAATATAACATCCTTCAGATGGTACATTAAGATGAGTAGACAGATCTCTACAGGTGACAGAAACATGTGCCTCAGGAAGAGGAGGACTTCAAACATCTTGGAATCTTAATTCTGAGTCATTGATGAGGGGGAATCTGGAGACTGCCAACAGGCAAGTGCAACAATAGCAGTACTGCAGATCTCATACAGTGCTATACAGAAGAAGCAAGAACTGAACCAAAGGACTAAGCTTTAAACTTACTAAGCATTCAGTGCATCATCACCATCATCATCATAATCATCATCATCATCATCATTATCATCATCATCACCCTCACCATCATCATCATCAGCAGCAGCAGCTATGGATGTAAAGTACATATAATGGCACAAATGAGTTTCTTTTGCAAGATCAACAGATTTATTGCATGTAAATATCTGATATTCTCATTAATCGGAAAGGATCTTTGAGATTACAGGAATAAGATGAAGTAGTTTGGGCACCTAGTAAGGGTGGATATGGTGCAGTCTCCATCTGAGGTATACTAGCCACAGTCTTCTAGGAGAAGGAACACAGCAGATGGAGGTCATGCTGAGAATTATATCTCATAAATGGTCTTGACTCCATGGCGATCACTCAGGATAAGCTGCATACCAGTGCTGGGGATAAGACTGCTCTGTCCTGCTCAGCTCGATATGTCTTTGAAAGGATTGACAGAAACTGAAGGCAATAGGTACTTTCAATTAGACAGTTAAATAAATCCACCTGTAAGGCTTTTGGGAATGGGCAAAGGTAGGGAGTGCTCTCCCAAGTTCATATGCCTATACCATATGTTTCTCTGGCAGTTGACACAGATGTTTAAGGCTGTGAGCTTTAGTTCCTATGGTACAGGGTTTGATTCACTCATCCTTCATTTGCCTACTGTGAGACCTTGAGCAAGTCACTTAACCAGGTATTGCTCCCAGTTCAACCCTGAAAAGGGACTGTACACCCAGTGGCCCTACATGGTTATCAGATGGGTATTACTATTATGCATAAGCCTACTTGCTATAATGTGTTTAGTCATGGAGGCTGCAGCAAGATAAACAAGAGGAGAAGAAGAAGAGGAAGAAAAGTAACTAAATGTGTACAGAAAAATACTGATGAGATGGACTGCTTTAAGAAATTACACATAAATACAAATGCATTATCCTTGTGGTGGAAGGCAGCACAAAGTCCTTGTAGGATTATATGTGTATGTGGGATCTATACCATTTCATCAAAGCCCCAATTCGCAGAATATCTATTCGTCAAACGTAAAGCAATGAATACCATTTCAGCGAAGAATTACATCACTGAAAATAATTCTCAGAGAAAAAAACTACCTGTCCACCAGAGTGATCGTAACACAAATTACATTATTTTAAACTCACCAAGATGGGGGCTTCACCCCCACATCCTCCAACATTGGTGGCTGCACCCCACCCCCAATTATATATTCCACCTGCAAGATGGCACTACATTGGGGAATAGGGCAAATTTGTTATAATTACCAACTAACTCCCTTCGCAGGAAAAAATTTCGATAATGGAATTCTTCGCTGAATTGGTATTCTATGCTTTAAGTTCAACGAATAAACATTCAGTGAACTGGAGCTTCGAGAAAATGATAGGTACCCATGTGTGTGTGTGTGTGTGTGTGTGTGTGTGTGTGTGTGTGTGTGTGTGTGTGTGTGTGTGTGTGTGTGTGTGTCTGACTGAAAGGAAGAGAGAGACATGAAACAAGTAATCTGACACACTATCATCCTTTAAGAAGGGGTTAGCCAGTTGGATGGGTATTCGTAAATTTACCCCAGTATAACTAGGCCTGCAGACAACTTGTCAGGCTAGACTTGCCTACATGTCTGATGGACATACAGTTTTGTTTTAGTTATTTTTCCAGTCTTTAAGAGATGGCACCTGCAGGAACTTCCAGTATTAGAAAAACTACATTAGCTGCTGACAGAAAGAGTAGAGGAAGAGTATGCTTCTGCTCTTGACTAACATCAGAAGGGCAGAGCTGAAGTAGGTATTCTATTATAGTGAGAGTGTGAAATTTCCAACAAAGAACCCATCTTAGACCAAATCTTGTCTCAAAATTGGATCTGGTACAGGAAGGACCATACTACGTCAATAATATCTCAAACTTGGATCTGGTACAGGAAGGACCATACTACGTCAATAATATCTCATACTTGGATCTGGTATAGGAAGGACCATACTATGTCAATAATATCTCAAACTTGGATCTGGTAAAGGAAGGACCATACTACGTCAATAATATCTCAAACTTGGATCTGGTACAGGAGGAAGCAAACTATGTCAATAATATCTCAAACTTGGATCTGGTACAGGAAGGACCATACTACGTCAATAATATCTGCTAACTTTTCCACATGCTTATTACAAAAGCTGTCCCCTCCAGGGTACATTTATTAATACATTTGCATATGATGTGTACGTTATGCCACATGTTGATAAGAACTGTTCTGAGCCTTTACAAGGCAGTGAATCCATAGTCATGAGATAAAATCTATCAAGATCAAAGAAGCTAGCTGCACAGTAAGGTCCACTTAGTTAACTAATCAAACTTCAACATTCTCTCACTTTCATAAATACTGCAAATGCAGTCTAATTTAACATCTCCTCATTTTATGACCTAACACTTGACTCCAAAATTCTGTCCTAAGTCAGCATCCTTCTGATAACTCATAGTCCAATGTGTATGTTGATTATTCTCTGATGTTGGAAAAAGAAAACCTTGTTATCCACTTTTTTAATTGTCAAACAAGTGCACAACAGAGAGGATTAAGATTCCCCTTGCAAAATCACTTTTTTTTTATGCTGGCTTCTAGAGGAGAAGCAATTTCGAAATTCCTAGATTTAATCCTATCGTTTTCAATAATCTGGCCAATCTGTCTTCTCATATAGATCCATTTTTGAGATATAGATGCCAAGAAATTCACCTCGAGTGAAAATCTTGGTATTTGTGTTGAAAGGACATAACTACATGTTATGATCAGAGATCTTATCATAATTCTTTCTTAGTGCATGGCGCTTAATCTGACTCAATGGTTAGAGAGAGAAAACAAGAGTGCAAAGTGTTGTACTGGTATAGATTAATAGTACTTGTTGCCAGCATGTTTCCTGATAGAAACAGCACATAGAAAAGTAAACGAACGATTGTTAGCAACTTTTTAAGTACTGTTACTATCGGGTGCAGTACTAGAGTAACATTTAGCTAGATTGTCTTTTTCCCGATATTGGAACTTAATTATTACAGTCCATGTACTACAAGTCTGTTTCATACCTTACAGAGCTGTTATGCTCTAGTCTTATGCTAAAGCATGCACAGCATCTACCATGGAACAGTACCATAAAATGGTAACAAATTTAAAAACTGTAAAGGCACTTTATGCTGCCATAGTTGATCAGAGCTCCATTTAGCTTTTTGCTGATCTCTGTGTAGCAGTGCAAAGACTTTTATGGCTTTCAAATCTATAAAACGCTTTGTGGTTTTACCATTTTTTTCTTGCAACAATTAGTATATGTAGACAGTAAACCTCCATGTATTATAAAGAACCATTACTTTTTATTAGCAACTAACTAGGTTCTTGATCTCCATTCTCCAGGTAAATTTCTTGACATGTGTATCTCAAATATGTATGTTAGTTATGATCAGAAGCCATACCATAATCTTTTATATTAAAATTATTAATTGACATTTAAACACATACACACACACACACACACACACACACACACACACACACACACACACACACACACACACACATACATACACACACAGATTCTCTGGTATTCACCGGGTGATTTCCAGCACTGATGTTTTATAATGAGATTTTGTCTGACCAATTTGTTAAGTTTTTATCAGAACATATGGGAATCTGTGAATGAAGGTTTGTTGTTTGATGTGATTATTTATCAAAGCATATCTGCAAAGCCATGGAGAGGATCATAATGGAACTCATAAATAAAGACATAGGGAACTTGCAGACCTTGGATCCAACCCAGTTTGGCTTTGTCAAAGGTAGATCATGCCTTTTAAACTCGGTTGACTTTTTCGAAACAGTCACCAAGGCCATTGATGAGGGAAAGGCAGTCCATACAGCCTACCTCGACCTGGCAAAGGCCTTCGACACAATACCCCACTCAGGTATCATCGAAAAACTCATCAGCTTGAATGTAAACCCATACATCACAAGATGGGTTGCAAACTGGCTAAGTGACAGAACCCACAGGGTCAGAGTTGCTGGAGCCATGTCAGACTCAAAGCCTGTCACAAGTGGTGTACCACAGGGCTCAGTCCTGGGTCCACTCTTGTTCGGCATCTACTTTTCTGAAGTACAAGCAAACACAGGAGGGTTATGGCTGACAAAGTTTGCAGATGACTGCAAAAAACACTTCTGACACAGATATCCTTCAGAAGGGCCTCACAGAAACGGATAACTGGTGCCAGAGCCATGGCCTAAAGTTAACAAGAAATGCATAGTCATACCCTTCGAGAAAAACAAGGTTACCCTAGCTATCATATAGGTGGCAATCCACTGAGCACAGAAGAAGTCATAAGGGACCTGGGGACCCAGGTTGACACTAGCCTTTTTGACACTCATGTTGCTAAAGTAGTCAGGAAAACCTTCTACATTGCCCACCTGATCATGAAGGGATTCACATCTAGATCAAGGGAGGTCATCGTCCCCCTGTACTCATCACTCATTAGACCTATGATTGAGTACAATGCCCCATTCGGAATGTATCTGACCCGACACCTGCAGCAGCTGGAAAGGCCCCAAAATTTCCTCACCAAGAGGATAAAGGGTCTCAAAAATATGTCTTATGCTGCCCGACTGAAAGAACTCCAGCTCTATTCAGTCTCATACCGCTTGCTCAGAGGTGACCTGTGCCTGACATATAAGGCCATGTCAAACCCAGATTTGATGAATATGCTTCACCTCAAAAAATCTAGATCCCTCAGAACCACAAGGGCGGGAGACTTAAACCTTGACACTGTTATTAATTGGACGTGCTGGAGGGACAGATTCATCACCCAGAGACTCCTTATGCTGTGGAACAAAATCCCGGTACATGTGAGGCAGAGCACCTCGCTGGCCTTGTTCAAGAGGAATCTTGACCAATGGATGGGAGATCGCAGATATACCCCAGGGATTACTTCAGTGTCACTGCTTGACAGAGGCACAGCAAAATAATAGGAATAGTTTTATTCAAACTTAGCCACATATCTATGGGCTAGGCTTATAAATGCCCTAGGGCAGATAGCCTAGTATGAACCTATGAACCTATGAACCTATGAGTCAGTACCTCATTTAGAAATGATGTGTATCTGTCATAATCTTGGAATCAACCAATATATAAATAAATAAATAAATAAATAAATAAATAAATACATGTATAATTGGCTGACTGGGTGATCAGTTATGGTAAAACTTGAAGACAGTATATCAAAGGAAAGGAGTGTTAAGGCTGGTGTTCCTCAGGGATTAGTGCTTGCACCCGCTGCTGTTTAACGTATTCATGCTGGACTCTCCAATTGAAAAAAAAGTGTGTTAATTAGTAAGTTTGCCGATGATAAATTGGGTCAACCATCAATTCCATAAATGACCAAGTATTAGTACACAGTTTCCTGGATAACTTGTATTCCTAAGAAAACTAAAATACTGCACTTCTGGTCTAACAACTCTTTCTTCTTTTTTAATTTCTCTAAGTCTTTTGGGTTTCTAATACCATGAAGGGAATCAACCCCATTCCAAAGTTAAAGTATTAGTAAAGGTCTAGAAATTATTATTATTTTAATCTTTGATGTCAGCCAAAACTGCTGTTTGCAGCATCTGCAATGTGCATAGCACTGACTCCTTCTGCAATTCATATGGAATTTCATGTATCAGTACCATGTATCAGTACCATATCTAAATATCTATAATTTTTTTATCAAACCCATTGCTCCTGCTACTTTTGGAACCATCTGCCTCCTCATTGCCCTTATTTCTGCCTGTAAATGTTGGTATTTTATGACTTTGTGCCTCTCTATATCTAAGACACTATAATCATACCTCTCAACCTCTTAGAGCAAGAAATCTGGATAAAGCCATAAATAAAAGGGGGATAAAGGCCCAAAAATAGGGACAATTTTTAAATATTGCACTTATGAACTTAGAAAGTTGATGGGATAACAGGGTTTGCATTAGCATGGATTTTCTGACAGGTATGGAGTCTGAAACTCAAATTTCTGTCACTATATTCCAACTTCATTCCTTAATGATTTGCCACTAATTTGTCAAAAAAACACAATTTTATGAAAAATCTTCACAGTTGAGAGGTATGATTGTAATCACTGGATGTAACAATTTCAATGATCAATGCTACTTTTGTCCTTTTTTCAAGGACTACTATATCTGGTTTTCTTTCATCTGTTTTTTGAATAGTTTGTAATGGGTGATCCCATGTGATATAAACTTCCTTCTTTTTTTTCTGTAATGCTTTGTGGCTCATGTTTCCAATGCTTCTCAGTATTGTAATGTTTACACAATTCCCAGTACAATGGTCTTGCCACACTATTATGCCTTATATTATATAGGCCTTCTGCCATTAGTGTATTACATCCAGCAAAAAGATGTCCAACTGTTTCCAGTTCTGTTTTACAAAACATGCATCTGTCTGTTTCTCTGACATGTTCAATGGACATTGTAAATCAATTTATACATAGCCAATATTAATCTTTCCTCTTATGGTTTAAATCCACCTCTCATTAGCCATTCCTGTGCCTGATCCAGTTCGACATGAGATTGTTCCAGGTGGTTTCTGTACTTTCAAATATAGTTATGCCTTTTACACATTTCTTGCCTTCTCATCTGATCTTTCTCCTCATAGTCTTTCTTTTATTTTTTGGCACATTCAGTTGCTGTCTGATTTTTTTCTACTTCTGATTTATAGCTTCATAGGTTCATATGTTCATTGATGTTTAGTAGGCTAACAACCACAAGGATCTTTTTTAAGCCTAGGCATGCCACAAGGGCATTTTCAAGCCTAGGCATGCATCACAATTTCTGGTACCCTTAATAATTGTAAACAGAGGCTTGGGAGGTGATACATTTACAAACAGGGGCCCGGAAGATGAAACATTTACAGGCAGCCTGAGTCTATTAGAGACACAGGTGCCAAACCAGGAATGAATTTGCTGTTTCCCATCCAATTGTCTAAGTTATATTTGAATTGGGTTAGGGAGCAGCTCTGTTTCTCATGGATGGGGAGCCTGTTCCAGAGAAGAGGTAGTCTCTGGGATAGATACCTGTCTCTCCAGCAGGTTCAATTTATATCACACTCAAGGTTTAAGTCATTTAGAATGGGTAATTCTGGTGCTGTTTGTTTTGTAGATATGCAAGAGGTTAATCAGAGTGGGGTCTGACAATGCCTTGTATGCCAGGTATAGCTCTCCTCTCAACAGCCTATAAGAGAAAGAATACAGGGATAGGGACTTGAGGTAGTCTGCATAGGACATGTAATTATGCCCTGCATCCTTTTAGTGAGAAACCTCTATGGACGTTCCAGTTGTTGGATATGCCTGGTTAGGTACATACCAAAGGGGGCATTCTACTCAATGATATTTCTGATGAATGCCAAATACAGTGGAACAATGACTTTCTTGGATCTGCATGCCATATCTTTGTTTATAAGTTGCACAAGATAGAATAGAACATAGAAAATGTCCTCACTACTGTAAACACTTGGTGGTCAAAGGCAAGATTAATGTCTATGTGTGTCCCCAAGTTCCTGACTACTTGGCCAAGTCTTAGCGGTGTGTTGTCAATATGATAGTTACCAGGGGTAGATGACTTCCCAAGGGATACTGTTATGCATTTCTTTTCAATTAGTTTTAGTCCATGGCTCTGACATCAGTTGTTTGTATGTGTCAGCCCTTTTCTGGAGAACACTTGTGTCAGTGGATGAGTCAATGAAAGCTCTTTGCAGTCTTCAACAAATTTAGTCAGGCAGAGGCCACTGACATTGGTCTTGACTTCAGATAAATAAATGTCAAAAAGCAGCAGTCCCAGGATTGATCCCTGAGGGACTCCACTTCTGACTGGTCTCTTTCTAGAGCTGGACTCCCCAGTTCTAACTTCCTGTGTCCTGTCTCTGAACCAGCTGGCTATCCACTGGGTTACATAAAAGTTTGTACATGACCTCTTAAGTTTGTCAACAATGCCTGAATGGGGTTGTGAAGACTGCCAGCCTAGCCAGATAGAATTTTATAGATAATTCTATCATCTGTACATATTAATGTAAACCACAGGATTGTTGTCTTTGGAAAAAAAATGCTGTTATATGTGGAACTGCAAAAAATTGTAACAACAGTGCTCTCTCCTGTAAGGAAGCTACGCCAAGCATTTTATGACTGTCTTTGATCTTTAAAGGTGGCTCCAGCCTGTCTAGGTATAGGAATTCATGCTATTGTTTTAATGGCCAGAATTTGCATGCATCAATGTCCTTTATTGCTCTGGTTTCTGCCCAGAGGTAAAGAATGTAAATGTAGTTTCTGTTAGCCTGGGAACCCAGGGAAGTGTGAAGAATTATGTGATGTGAACTAGGAATGTGATTTCAAAAACAAAGAGAATCAGAGAGCATTAAGCATTTTTGTCTTGACCATCCAACTCATAAGCACTGTCTTGCGCTATATGTAAGTTTATCTTAGACTTGTATTTTCTATTAGAAATAGCTAGAAACTAGAAAGATTAGACTAAGTGTTTTTCTGTAATGTCAGAACTGTACTACTGAATTATTTTAAGTATTTCTCTGTGATCTCTGAACTCTTGACTAGCACTGTGTAGTAAGAAGTATTGTCTTGTGTTTTCAGTATTTATTATTAAATATTTTTAAAACTTTTAACTGTAGTTGTTTTGTGTAGAGATAATTTAAGCTCTAGAGTACATTGCATATTTATAGTGATTACTGTCCAAGTCACTCCAAATAAGCCTTGACTGTTTAGTCACACTTACCAATTGGATAATAATATTGCACAGTGATAATTGGACACCCTTTCATAAGGGCCTTTTAGTAGCTGATAAATATTAGCTGGTTGGTCGCAGTGATTTCTACCATATAGTCTGGGTAAAAGGGGTACAGCTGGAGAACCTGTGCCAGTCTACCCCAGGAGTGTCTGTGTGGTTGTATAAACTCTTATCTCAATGTGTGTGTGTGTCAGCTACTTGGGCAGGGACATGAAGCACTGGTTGGGCAGAGAGGGTGCTGGAGGTTTTAGCTTGCCCAGCTGGCTGAGATTTGGACCCTATAGCTGTGCCAGTGGGGAGTCTTATTGGGGACCTGCAGAGGAAGGGAGCAACCAGACCAAGACTGACTGTGATCACTGTGTGCTTTTAAGGGAAATTGCACTTTACTGTGTGTATTTGTTATCCTTTCCTCCTATATGAGATGCCCCTCACTGATATTAGTGGTGAGGATTGAGGCTCCTTGATTGCTGTGCCAGGGAACACACGTCACAGGCCAGGTCCAGGTAGGCAGTTTGAAACATTTTTGCCTTTATCCATTGCTTTGGTGAACTTCTCAAAGAAGTCCACCAGGTTGAGAAGGCATGACCTACTCTTGATGAAACCAAATTCAGTTGGTTCCAGTGTCTGGAGGTTTCCTATGTCATTATTGACCATTTCCATGACAATTCTTTCCTTGTCTTGTATGTGAGACTTGTGAGACTTATGGGTCTCTAGTTTCTAGGATCTGTATATGACCAACCTTTGTGCAGAGGAATTCCTATTGCTCTTCTCCTTTGTTTAGAGGCTACAGTTAAATAACAGTTATAGGGGAACTAATAGATAATGTTGCATGCTATTTAAAATGCATCCTTAGATATTGTCTGGGTTCATTGATGCAGTGTTCTTGGCCTTGGAGGGGAGTTATATTTGATGGTATTTCGTGAGGGAAGGTTGATGGACAGAGGGGTAAAAATGGAGCTGAATTTGTTGGCCCATATATTAGCTAAATCTTCTGGCTCAGTATAGGTGGCTTAATTTACAGTGAGCTCTGCACACACTTGTGTATTGCCTTTGAGGTTGTGGACATAGCTAAAGAATGCCTTGTGATTGTCCTTGGCTTGGGAAACCAAATGTAACTCAGATTAGGTTTTGGCAGACTTTATTTGTCCTCTGAGGTGTTTGTTGAGTTTGATGATAGTTCTTTTATCCTGCTGGGTGCTGCACCTTCCAATTTTTACCATGATTTTCTTCCTTCTGTTGTACAGCCTATTGATGTGATTCCACCAGGGTGGCTTATTTCTTGAGTTAGTTCTGGACTTCGTGCTGGGTGCAACTGCCTCTGTGCAGCTATTAACATGCTTGTACAGGGTTTCTGTGAACAGTTCTTTGTAGGCAGCTGTGTTCTCAGAGTTTATGGGGCTTGAAATCTTGCCAGGTTATCACTTAATAGTAGGAAGTTACTGAATATTCTTGGGTTATCTGGGATTCCAGGTTTTATTGTTACTTCAAAGGAGACCATTTTGTGGATTGACCTTACCAGAGAAGACATTGCATTAGGGGGTGTGCAGCAGTCTCCCATATTAGTGAGGACTAGATCCAGTATGGTTGCACTCCTTGTTGGTGTATTGAAATTTGGTCCAGGAAGTTTGCGGTTACAAAATTCAGGAATCTCTGTGCCTGTATGCTTTGTTTCATATATAATTCACAGTTAATAGTGGGGTAATTAAAGTTACCCATGAATGTAGTATTGGGTTGGATGGTTAGTGTTTCCAGTAAGTTTAAATACATAATATGGGTTTCTTGGACCATAGAAGGAGACCTACAGCTTGCAGGGCAGTGGTATTGGGTTTAGCCTATGGTGATTTGAATATGGAGAAGCTCACGTGCATTGTCCTGTTTGACTAGCTTTTAAATATATTTATTTTTGAAGTAAATGGAGCCACCTCTGTGTAGTAACTGGTCTAAAGCTGTGGATGGTATTATAACCTTGTACTGTTGGTGTGCTCACTGCAGCTTTGAATCATGTCTTAGTGACTGAACAGACATCAGCATTTTCTACGGTGAAGAGAGCTTCTAGTGAATGGAGTGTTTTGTTTAGACTCCTAGCACACTGAGCAGTAAAACTTTTAGATTTTCTTGGTTTTGGTTTGCTATGTCGGAAGTACTTTCAGTTTGGCATTGCCTAAAAAAGACACTATGAGGGAAGACAATGTTTTCGGTAATATTCAAAGGTCTTGAGGTGAGAGGTGCAGACTATTTCTGGCAATACAGCATGGTCTGTTGTCCATCCCTTCCATGCTGATAAATGTTACATCTCCTTAAAATGACATCAGAAACTAATCCAATTATGAAAGTCAGCCATCTTTTGTTTATACTGTGGTATCATCCTTGGAAAAGGTAAAATGCTGCTCAGTGCTAGGCTTTTACCAGCCTGGGACACATACTCCAAGAGCTCCATGATGTCTCTCTTCATATAGTCTATGGATATACATCTCAGGTCATTTACACCCACATGGACTATGACTGAGCCATACTGGTACTTGTGGTTCAGTGACATGAGTGCGTATGCAATGTGGTGCATCCTGGTCCTTGATAAGCAACTGGCCATGACTTTCTCCTAACTCAGCCTGGTGAGAGGGACATCAGTGTGTCTCACAATGGAGTCTCCAATGATTAGAATGTTGGATTGTGTGGAGGCTTGCTTTATGGCCTTAGAAAAAGAGGTGCCATAAGAAGTGGATGTATGTTCTGATGTGAGTGTTGTTGATGTTGTTTGGAAAGAGTGTATTCGGGGTTGCTGAGATTGTTTGTTATGTGTGTTTCATATAGTAGGTCTTTGGGTGTTGGGGTTTAGGAAAGTTTGATTTCCATTACCACTTGACACCAATATGCTTCTGCTAAACTAAGCAGGGAAGTCATCTTAGACATGTATCAAAACATTCCCTATGTTTGGATCTTGTGAGGTCAGCAGAGATTTATGCAGTCCTATGATTGCAGATCTATACATGTAATCAATTTTGAGGAGGTCCATAACACCTTCAGAGTGGGAAATATATAATCTTATTATACAGTGATTTTTATAAATCATTTGATAAGCATGAAACATTTTACTTGTTTACCAGTCCAATTGATCCCATCCCATTCTGCAATAGAGGCTATCCCATGGGCCTCTACTACAGGAGGTTTACTATCAAAACAGTTTGATTACTTTTATATAAATGTAAAAGTTCCTATGTCACAAGTGATAATTCAATAAAGGTGTTAAAAACTTTAGCTTGGCTAGGTTTTTCTAATAATGTTTAGTAATTGGATTGTCTGTGTGACCTTTTAACTTTTGGTGTAGTTGTTAGTTGGGATATTTTGCCACCTTAAAGGTTATGGACATCAGCTGGGTTTAAAGACCCTGTATTTCTAGAGTATAGCCAAACAGTCTGCTTATGCTTTGCTGACGAGGTCATAAGAAGGCCAAAATGTGCAACCCACAGCTTGTGGCTTTTGGCTTTGTTGGCCTGAATCTATCCATAAAGATTTAAATGGATACAAAAAACGTCATGGACATTCAGATGTGATATAGCTGAAACACTTGGTGTTCTTAAGGGTCATTTGCATATATCCCACAAACCTCTGTTACAGGAAGTTTAAGGTATCGCACAGTGATAACTCTTAACTTGGCTAATTTTTTCTAATAGTTTTTTACCAATTGGTTTGTCTATGTGACCTTATTACTTTTTGGTTTATTTTTAAATCATCCACAAAAAGAAGATGAGAAGTCTTTACACTTTATTGTTTTCTGGGAGCCATATTGTAGCCATGACCTAATCTGTTAAGTAGATGGCTTAATGGCTTAAGGGCAAGACAAAAGAGCAATGGTGACAAAGCATCACCCTGGAATATCCCCCTTTGAATTTTTATCTATGGGGTAATAAATTGTCATTTATCATGGCTTAGTTGCAAAGTGGTATACCACTGTTTCATGGTCAAAATAATGCAAATGATTAATGTGAGGTGTATTTTATAGATTTGTAAGCACGCTTTTATCCATGAATGTGGGATGCTATCAAATGCTTTTTTCAGCCTATGAATGCCATACTTAGGTTCTTCCTCTTTTTACAGTTCTCCACTATGACTTTATTTAACAACAGATGATCCTTTGTTCCATATGACTTTCTTTTATAGCCCTTTTGTTCTATTGTCGTAATTGAGTTTTTTTCTAAATGACTATAAACTCTGTTGGCATCAATTCCGGTGTATAGTTTATACATCATTGGAAGACAAGTTATTGGTCTATAATTTTTAATGTAGCTTGCAGGTTCACTCTTAAGTAGGAGCATTGTTTTTCCTTTTGTTAACCAGTTTGTTGTCTGTTTGGGATAAGCGTGTAAATACTTCTTACTCATGGCTAAATATTTGTGCAAAGATGAGAATACTTTTAGCCAGAAGTTAGGAACTGCATTTGGGCCTGGGGTTTTCTAATTAGAGACTTTTCTTAACTTTATCTCAGTCTCTATAACTGTCATTTCATCCCATTTCATATCCTGTACCTTTAAGCTTCTTAATCTTTCTTTTACTTCTTCTATCCATTTAGCATCTTTGTTATGTTCCACAGGATCTTCAAAGATACTTCTCCAAAATGTATCTATTTCTTCTTTTTTTGGGTGGTCTTTCAATTCCTTTTATCTTGTTTCCAAACTCTATAAAACTTTTTGGAGTCATCAATAAATTGCTTATTTTGTAGTTTTCCTTTATATTTATATTCATATCTTCTAAGTTTTTCTGCCTGTGCTGAGATTTTTAGTTTATTTGCAATACTGTATGATAGATCCTGATCTGTTCTAATACTGCACATTGCTTTTATCATGTCTATCTTTCTAAGTATTTTTGTTAATCTGTTCCCTCTTCTATTCTCTTCTAACAGTGAGACTTCTTGTCTTAATTGCTTTATAGTTTTCTCTATTCAATACTTCCATGATGGCATTCGATTTCGTCCCTTCATTTCCCTCACTACCCTGTGTTCTTGTGTTAGAACTTTATCTGTTATTAATTTAGCTGCACAGTAATATATTCTGTTTAATTCTGTTATATCATATAGATCTCTGTGGACAGTCCTAATTACTGTGTTCATATCAATCGTCTTACATTTTGGGTTTTATTGACCTTCTACAGTTTATTTTTCATTTATCTTAATATGCCTATCTATCTCTATTGAATCAAGCAACTCTTCTTAGCTCATTTTCTTTTAAACTGAGGGCACATTTTTTGTTTTTCATTTCCTGTGGGCATTCTACAGAGAGTTCTATAACATCTTCCTGTGGCACATTCTCTTCAATTTCATCCTGTGTCATCCGTTGCTCTATCATATGGAAACATATGGGTCTATCACTCCTTAGCGTTAACTGCATAAGAGTTTCCACAGTTTCATGTTCCTCCACAGCTGGGAGAGTTCATCTATGATACCCGAATGGGTTATTGTGTCAAAGGCCTTGGCTAAATCAAGACAGGCAGTATGTACTGTTTTGCCCTCATCCAGAACTTTGTTAACATCCTCAAAGAAGTCTACTAGGTTTAATAAGCAAGATCTACCCTTGACAAATCAAAACTGGGTCAGGTCAAGTGTTTGATTGCTGCCTATGTCCTTGTGGATGAGGTCCATGATGATTCTTTCCATTGCCTTGCAAATAAGGCAGATTAGGCTTATGGGCTTGCTAGTTCCTAAGGTCAATTGATGAACCCCCTTTGTGGAAGGGGATTACTGTTGATGTTCCCATTCTGACAGGACAAAGCCAGTTCTCAGGCTATAGTTAAAGAGAGTGCAGAGTGGTTCTGCTAGGTCTTGTTTTGGATTGTTTAATAAACAGCCTGTGATGCTATCTGGTCACATAGAGCGTGTTTTTGGCCTTGGAGATTGTTTGTATGACCCGTTCTTTGGAGATACTTGGTAGAGGACTGGTGTCAGGAATGTTTTGGGGTACATCTGGTGAGGACAGCGGGGTGAAGTTATTGCCAAATCTGTCACATAGCAGGTTGGTAATTTCCTCGGGTTCAATGTGAGTGGTACCATCCAGTCTAAGTGTGGCACACAGCTGGGCCTTCACTTTTAGATTACAGATGTAGCTAAAGAATGCCTTATGATTGTCTTTAGTTAGAGATGCTAATTTAGTCTTATAGCTAGCCTTAGAGAACTTAATATATCTGATTTGCTTGCTCAAGCTGTGGATGGAATTCTTCCTCTGTTGAGTAAGTTCCTTCCTGTTCTTAGATATCAGTTTCTTTCTTCTCTTCTATACTTTATTTATACTTACAGTCCACCTAGGTGGCTTGTTTTATCGGGGCAACCTAGTTTTGTTCCTGTTAGGTACAGCTGAGTCAATGCATTTGTTTAAGTGGCTATATAAGGCATTTGAGTATTCCTCTGCATTAGGAGTCATTGTTGGCTATGTTGGCAGGAGCTATGAAACTGTTTATACCATCGCTTAGTAGGCAATAGTTTGATTTGGAGACATTTTTCAGTTTTTTTATTCCTATGGGGGTGTCAGGTTTGATCTTTACTTCAAAGGAGATAAATTTATGGTCTGACCTAACAAGGGAGGGCAACACACAGGGGGGTAGTGCAGTGACCCCCCCCCCATGTTGATGAGCACTAGGTCCAGGACATTTTATAGGTTTGTAGGTTCATAGGTGTGTACTAAGCTAATGGCCCTAGAGACTTTACATGCCTAGCCCATAGATTACCCTGGCATTGTGCCACCTGACCTTAGTTTCCAGTGCCTCTGTCAAACAGAGCCACTGAAGTGATCCCTCGGGTGAATTTTCTATTTCCCATCCACTCATCAAGATTTCTCTTGAAGAGGGCCAGTGAAGTGCTCTGTTTGACATGTATGGGAAGTCTGTTCCATAGCATGGGCAGTCTGTAGGTTATGAACCTGCCCCTCCAGCACATTCTGTTGATTGTGGTAATAAGGTTGAGGTCTTTGGAGCATGTGGTGTGGAGGGACTGGGATTTCTTTAGACATAGCATTTTTAACAGAGCTGGGTCAGACATGGCTTTATAAATCAAGCAGAGATCACCTCTGAGTAGGCGATATGAGACAAAGAATAGTTGGAGTTTTTTGAGTCTGTCTATATAGGACAAATGTTTAAGGCCTAGGATCCTCTTTGTGAGGTACATTTGTGGCATCTCCAGTTGTTGCAGGTGTCTAGTGAGGTACATGCCAAATGGGGTATTGTACTTGATGATTGGCCTAATGAGGGAAGAGTAGAGGGAGACAATGACCTCTGCCTTCCTGGATGCAAAACCCTTAGTAATGAGATGTGCCACATAGAAGGACTTTCTGACCACAGTGGCAGTGTGGTGGTCAAAAGAGAGGTTGCTGTCAACCTGTGTTCCCAGATCTTTTATAACACCTTCTGTGTTCAGTGGACTACCATCGATGTGGTAGTTCATGGGTAGTGGGTTTTTCCCAAAGGGGATGATAACACATTTTTTGGCATTGAGCTTAAGGCCATGGTTCTGACACCAGTCATTGGTCTCAGTGAGGCCTTGAGCCCCTTTTGGGGGTGTGGATCAACTGTTCCAGGGAATTTGAATTAACAAAATCTTGAAACCTCATAGAAATCGTGTTTGTGCTCATGTAAGTCACCCAATCGATGGATGCATAGTTGAAATGTCCCATGACCAAGGTGTTTGGCTATATATTGAGCGACTCTCGCAGGTCCGGGTAGGCAGTGGACTTCTCCTGGATCATGGTAGAGGACCTGTAGCTAACTATGATGTGGATATGGTATTTTATCTATAGTTAACTGGACCTGAAGAAGCACAAGACTGTCATACTGTTTCACCAGTCTTGAGGTGTATTTGGATTTAATGAAAATGGATACACCTTCACCTCTGGTTCTTTCACACTCATTTTGGGGTCTGCACATGTGAAAGGCATTGTAGGATTGTATGGCGGAGTGCTCTCAGTAGCCTTGAACCAAGTGTCAGTGACTGCACAAACATCATCATCTTCCAAGGTGAGGAGGGCTTTCAGGGAGTGCAGTTTACTGTTTCAGGTCCTAGCGTTAAGTAGTTTGACCTTGAGTTTGTTTTTAGTGGATTTCTTTACATTGAAAGTTTTGTTGTTTGGACATTGCTTAAAAAAGGTGCTATGGGAGAGGCAAGCATCTTTGCTAATATCCAAAAGCCTTGAGGAGACAGGTGAAGGCCATCTTTGGCAAAGCAGTATGGACTGTCAACCCTGTCTTCTCAGGCAGGCAGATACTGGATTCCCCTGGAGGGACATCAGAAGCTAAGCCAATTATTGAAATCAATTATTTTTTTGTCTGTATTGTGGCATCATCGTAGGTGAAGGCAGAATGCTGCTTAGTGCTAGGGATATACCTGCCTGGACACATAATCTCAGAAATCGGCCATGTCTGTTTTCATATAGTCCAGATAGGTACGTCTCAAGTCATTCACACCAACATGTACTATGACACAGTCATAACAGTACTTGCTGAGTGACTAGTGTGTGTGCAAAATTTGACAGATCCAGGCACCTGATAGACAGCTGACTGTGACCTTCTCCTTGCTCAAGCTGGTGAGGGTGACATTTCTGTGTCTTACTATTGAGTCTTCTATGACCAGAACATTAGGTTTTTAGGTGTTTTGCCTTATGGGTTTAATTTTTGAGACACTGATATGTGTGTCATTATGTGTAGTGGTAGATTATGTTCATGTACCAGTATGTGTATGTCATTTGCTTGTGGGAGGTCTCTGGTCTTTTGGTAGGCTCTCAGTGAGTGCTGCCACATATGTGGGTTTATGTGTCTTGGCTTTGTCTTGAATGAGAGGGGAATTGTGTATGCTGACAACCTGTTGTCTGTACTGTATACTGTTATGTAAGAGGACTGATTCTAATTTCATGGTATAGTTACAGCTGTAACATGCTTTATTTGTTTGCTTTAGAATCAAGTGGTTGTCAGTATACATGAGGCAATTACTACATTGCCTCAGAATGCCCATGTCAATCAGGTTGGCTGGAGAAATGATGGGAAACTGTCCATCCATCATGGCAGGTATACACTATAGTAACTAGTGGGGATGGGCTACATGGACCAGGGGTTGCTTGTGAGACCAACAAAGGCAGCTATTCTGTGGAGGGCTAAGGGTGGAAGACAGTGTCAACACCTCAGAAAGTGCAGCTCAGTTGCTTGCTGGGTAGCAATGTGCAACTACCTTGTGCACAGAGAGGCAATGGAGCTAAAGAAGATTCTCTGGCAGATATCCAGTGAAAACTGTGTTTCTAAGCATTTGTAGCTATATACAGCAGCACTAAACCCCAATCCATGGTGAGCAGCTACGTGCAAATGTGGGGCTTAAACATGTGAAGTTAAACAGTTTTAACACAAATGAATCAATAGGAAAGCCCAAAACTGTGTCTTTTTCTAAAGATCCCCAACTCAGATGCATCCTGGGCTACACATTTTTGCCACAAGTGTGCAGAAGGGACTTCTTAATGTAGGATGGCTGGTCTTAGTGCTCAAGTAATACCAAATAGCCTAGATTCAACAAATCTGAATCTAGCTTATACTATGAAATATAGAATACTAGAAATTGAAAGTACAGAAAAAAAAACAGTCACAGCAGTAGAAACAGGAAAAATAAAGTATCAGTTAAGCAAAATGCAATTTCAAAAAGTGCAGTGGAAGGTTAAAACATACTTACTTTTCATTGAACACAGTGGATGTCTTGAGTTTAGTTCAGATTCCCTCCAGATCTCTGTCTAAAATACAAGCACAGTTACATGGTTTTAACACAAATTAACCAATAGGAAAGGCCAAAACTGAGCCTTTTTTCAGCAATCTCCAACTCAGACGAGTCATGGGCTGTACACTTCTGCCACAAGGGTGCAGGAGGACCTTCTTAATCTTTGATGGCTGGTTTTAGTGCTCAAGCAATACCAAACAGCCTAGATTCAGCAAATCTGCATCTAGCCTATGCTGTGAAATATAGAAGTGCTAGAAATTCAAAGTGCAGAAAATAAAAACAGTCACAGCAGTAAAAAAACAGAAAAATGAAGCAGCAGGTAAGCAAATGCAACAGTCTCATGATGGGCACTAAGTAGCATATTACTCTCACCGAAGACGATGCCATAATATAAGGGAAAGAAGATTGATTTTAACAGTTGGCTGTCTTTCTGTGTAATTCTAAGGGATCCAATATTGTTCAGCTTTGGGGGCATGGTTTATATGAACATGTGGGAGAAACAGATAAAGGCAGGTTTTGAAAAACAGAATTGGAAACAGTTGCACACCTTTAAGCTGATTGTGACATACTAATGCCAGAAGGATAACAATGTGGCTAGACTGTTGCACTAGAGATTCTGCAAACATTATGGTACTGAAGTGGTTGAAGAACACTGGAAACATGAGTTACAAAGTAGCATAGAAAATGATGAAGTCTGCATCACCCATTACCAACAGTTCAAAACAACAGTTCAAAAGATAGATGTGAGAAAACCAGACATAGTGGTCCATGAAAAGAAAGTAAAAGTAACATCGATCATTGAAATATCCACTGCAGTGTCTTGCATACAGAGAGACACAAAATCATAAAATATCAGAATTTGCAGGTAGAAATGAGAGTAATGTGGAAGAAAGATACCCAGACAGTCCCAATAGCAGTAGGAGCAATGGGTCTTATAAAAAAGAATCTACAATCATATTTAGACATGTTACTAATACATGTAACTCCATATGAAGTCACTACTGGGCACATTGCAGGTGCTGCAATGAGCACTTCTGACTAACATCAATGATTGAAACAATACTAATTTCATGAACTTTAATCATACTTTGCCTTACGAATGGGGTCCATTCCTGTCATGGTATTAGAAACCCAACAGATTTGGAGAAATTACAAAACTGGGGACTAACACATACATTGCTAGATGGGTAGCAAACTGGCTCACCAACAGAAAGTATTCCACCTCCACCATTAGACCTGTTATCAGTGAGGTACCACAAGGATCTGTGCTGGGCTATCTACTGTTTGGAATCTATCTGCTGTTTTGAATCTATTTCTCTCAAGTCCAGGCTAATGTAGATGGCCTGTGACTTACCAGGTTTGCATGTGACTGTAAACTGGGTGCAATCATAGAGTCTCCCAATGATGTTAACATATTACAGAAAGAGCTTCCACACACAAATGATTGGTGCCAAACTCACGAACTAAAACTAAATGGAAAAAATGCCTCATTATCCCCTCTGACAAATAAGTAGCACACCTATAAGCTCAAACTCAGTGGTGCAAGACGTGGGAACAGAGGTTGATAGTAATCTAAACCTCGATCACCATGTGTACATAGTGGTAATAAAAGCATTCTGCATTGAGAATCTCATAAATAAGAGCATTGCATCCAAGACCAGGTAGGTTATACCTCCGCTGTGCTCACCCATTTTCAGACCACTAATTAAGTACAATGCTCCCTTCTGTATGTACCTCACCAGACACCTGTAGCAAATGGAGTGACTACAGAAATTTGTAAGTAAGAGAATCCAGGGCCTTCAAAACATGACATACATAGAAAGACAGAAAACCTTGTCACTGTACTCTGTATCATACAAGCTGCTGTGCTCACCCATTTTCAGACCACTAATTGAGTACAATGCTCCCTTCTGTATGTACCTCACCAGACACCTGTAGCAAATGGAGAGACTACAGAAGTTTGTAAGTAAGAGAATCCAGAGCCTCCAAAACATGACATACATAGAAAGACTGAAAAACTTGTCACTGTACACTGTATCGTACAAGCTGCTGACAGGTGGCCTGTACCTGGCCTACGCAGCAATCCTGGATCCTGCCCTAATGGAATTGCTGCATATCAGCAAATAACATAGGACAAAAACAACTCACTCCAGGGAGCTAAACCTCGCCCGTGACATCAAGAGAACATGCTGGAGAGACAGCTATATCTTCCGGCGATTGCCACTCCTCTGGAATAAGCTCCCACTTCATGGGAATCAGATCTCCTCAATGACCCTATTCAAGCGCAACCTTGACAACTGGATGGGTGACTGTAAATTCACCCTGGGGGTGGCACCTATGTCCCCCATGGACAGGGGCAGTTGGTGGTGATCACAGCATCGCTGTGTGTGCAATTACCATCTAACTGTGGCCAATAAGGGTACTCAGATTATGACAGAGCTAGGCTTGTAAAGGCCCTAGGGCCATTAACCAAGTAAACTCCTATGAACCTATAAACTTAATATTACTACTGCTGCTGCTACTACAGCTGATAGTACTACCAATTACTAATACTATTGCTACTACTGCTATTACTGCTACTATTTCTAGTACTACTACTGATGCTACTATGTCTACTACTAATAATATACTAGTTGTACATTAACAGCAAGCAGTTGTTTACAGACTAGCACATTTTGCTGTAATGAAACTCTTTCCAGATGACTGAATAATAACTAAATTTTGAAACAAAGGGTTTTTAAACACTTCAGATTGCTAGTGACACAGGAACAGACTTCTCACATGTACTCGGCAAGTACTAATTTATTTGTAATTGGCAGGAAAACATTCTATTTGATCTCAGGCTAACTTTAACAATCTTCATGCTTCATTTTTGCAATCCAGCACAAAGTTCATTAAACCCAAATGAAAGAAATAGAAACTAAAATCTGCAGCTGATGTTCAGGAGTGTGGGCAGCTACACTCGCCTAATTGGCAGGACCCTCACACTCTTCATTATCTCACTGGTTCTCAACAGGCTGGAAGCAATTACAGCTAGGAGCTCTGACAGAGGTGTCCCTCAGACAATGATAATCCTTTCAAAAAGTGGGAAAACTTCATGAAATGAAACAAAATCCGTTACATTTCAACAAGCATTTAGTCATGCACAGACATGTCGGTATGGCAAGAATCTTAACCCAGTAATACTACAAAGTTTTTCTATGCCTTTCCTGTTTTTTTTTTTTTTTTGCTAATATTACATATCTACATTGTTTAGTTTTTTTAATGTATTAACCAGCCATGTAAATCATCAGAAGGGAAAAAATGGTAAACTGTTAATATTTAGCAGTTTTTATATTCCATCATTTCAGAATGTATGTTCCCCATTTATGTTTTTGCAAACAATAAAAGTAAGATCTGACATATTCCTAGAAGTCTTCCTTATAAAGAATAGATTAAGAAACTCAGAAAAGAAAGAAAAGGAGAATAATCAAACTTGCACACACACACACACACACACACACACACACACACACACACACACACACAAACATGGGTTATGTGTATATGTATTTGGCAATGTGGACTTACAGTGCGCGCACGTGTGTGTGTGTGTGTGTGTGTGTGTGTGTGTGTGTGTGTGTGTGTGTGTGAGTGTGTGTGTGTGTGTGTGTGTGTGTGTATACACACATGCATAGGCCTGACAGCGAGCCAGAAGACATGGGATCAAGTTGTGACCTGGGCACCTGAGAATTCAGCAAGAAAGGGTGTGAGGGAGCAGTTAACACTGGTTAATGTGTCCTGATGGGAGGGAAACAGTCTGGTATGCTACTCCGCTGGTAGCTGCTATACAGACAGGTGCACATTAAGCACCAAATAGACCAGGGACATGTCCATGGCTCTACCAGCTTTCATACATGAGCACTTTAGGGATAGTGCTAGCATACTAAAATGATCAAAAACAACAAAAAATAAAAGTCCTTCTTGGGGGGACAAGCTCCTCACACCCCTGCTAACTATATTTACCAATTCTGATATCACTGAACAGTGGGGTAAGGGCAAACTCCCTTACCCTGCTGCACCACTATCCCATACAAAACGCTGACTACAAAAACACCATTGAAAACAACATTTGCTCATATCAGCATTCGCAGTTATTGACAGTCTGAAAAAATCTTTGCTGCTCATATGAGCATTCAGTGTTTCAAACTGCAACCATGTATCTATATTCATATATATATATATATATATATATATATATATATATATATATATATATATATATGACAGTTTCGTTCCAGATGTTGTACATTGCTGTTCCATAATTTTTTTTCATCACATGGTTAATCTGGGTTGGCAAAGTGAGCCTGTGGTTCATCTTTTCAAGCTAGGAGATAAGAAGTATATTCTAGGTATACAGGAATCGCACATCTCAGCCTCCATGAGAACACGTATTCCAAGATGCCAGAAATGAGACTTCATCCAGTGGTTGAGATCTTCAGTCAGGAAGTGTAAAAGTGAATTCCAGTCTTCCCATGGAGCAGTGGAAAATGCTAAGTTTTTGCACATGTTTTGTCAGGTTCATGGGAGCTTGCCAAAAATGCCTACATGTGTTTTGTGGACTAGGAGATGGCATTAGATCATGTATCCTAGAATGCCTATTGAGAAGTGATAGAACACATGGAGTCCCTGGGAAGCTGCAGCATGTCATTTTGTGTTTGTATTTAAACAGGGATAGTTGTTTCTACACTGAAACAGATATGGTCATGGTGGCTTAGGTCAGTAACAATGGTGTGTCTTGTCTCAATTATTTTTTGTCATCCTCTCAGGCAAGATATCAGTATTCATAGGTGTGCACTAGGCTAACAACCACTAGGACCTTTTTAAGCTTAGCCATGCATCCCAAATCTCTGACAAGTTCCAGTACCATAGATAAGTGTAAGTAGGAGCTTGAGTAATGAAACATTTACAAGCAAGGGCCTGAGAAATTAATATTTATAGGGTGCCTATGTCCATTAGAGACATAGGTGCCAAACCAGGGATGAATTTCCTGTTCCCCAGCCAATTGTCCATGTTGCACTTCAGTTGGGTTAGGGGATAGCTCTTCTTCACATGGATGGGGAACCTGTTCCAGAGAAGGTGTATTCTATGGGATACATACTTATATCTCCAGCAGGTCCTGTTTATATCACAGAAAAGGTTTACGTCTTTAAAATGGGTATTTTTGGTGCTGTTTGTTTTGCAAATATGCAGGAGGTACATCAGTGTGGGAGTCTGATAATTCCTTGTATGTCATGAATAGATCTCTCCTCATCAGTCTGTAGGAGACAGAATGCAGGCATATGGATTTGAGGTGGTCTGCATAAGACATGTAACTTACCTCCTGTATTCTTTTAGTGAGGAATCTTTGTGGATGTTTCAATTGTTTGATATGCCTGGTTAGGTAAATACCAAAGGGGGCATTGTACTCCATGACTGATCGGATAAATGCTGAATACAGTGAACAATAACCTCCTTAGACCTATATGCCATGCCTTTGTTTATAAGTTGCTCAACACAGACTTATTTCCTCATCACTGTAGTCATGTGATGGTCAAAGGTTATATTACTGTCTATGTGTGTCCCCAAGTCCCTGACTACTGGGATGGCTGTTAGGGGTGTTTTATCAATATGATAGTTACCAGAGGTGGATGACTTCCTGAAGGATACTATTATGCATTAAGTCTCTGATACAAGTTATCTGACTGTGTCAGCCTGTCCCGGAGAACATTTGTTTCAGTGGGAGATTATTTGACTGCTTCTAATTTGCAGTCATCTAAACATTTGATCAGCCAGAGGCCCTTGACATTGGCCTTGACTTTTGAGAAGTAAATGCCAAAAAGGAGCTGTCCCAGGAGCAATCCCAGAGGGACTCCACTTGTAAATGCTCACTTTGCAGAGGTAGACTCCCCAATTCTAACTTTCTGCCTCCTGTCTGTGAGCCATTTGGCTATCAAACAATTGACATAAGGGCCTGTTGAGATTGTTAAGAATGCCCAAGTGGAGAAGCCAGGTCAAGGTAGGCAGTTTGAACCATTCTGCCTTCATTCATTGCATTGGTGACCTTCTTAAGGAAGTCCACTAGCTTGAGAAATTATGACCTGCACTTGACAATACCAGATTGGGTTTGGTCCAGTGTCTGGAGGTATCCTATGACATCATTGATCATTTCTGTGATAATTCTTTCCATGGGCTTTGCATATGAGACTAATAAGACTTATGAGTCTGAAGTTTCCAGGGACTGTAGATGGCCCACCATTCATAAGGCACAAAGCCTCTTCTGAGACTAATAGGTCATGTTTCATGCTATTTAGAAGCATCCCGGGATATTGTCTGTCCCCATCAATGCAGTTTTCTTGGCATTAGAGTGAGTATTGAGGAGCTGTTAGGATCTGTTCCCTAGTGATACTAAGGAAAGTCATATATGATATTTCCTGAGGTTAGGTTGATGAGAAGAGGGGGTAAAATTAGAGCTGAATTTGTCAACCATTAGGTTTGCCATACCTTCTTAATTTCTCCAAATCTTTTGGGTTCCTAACACCATGACAGGAATGGATCCCATTCATAAGTCAAAGCATGATGAAAGTTCATTAAATTAGTATTGTTTCAATATTTGATGTCAGCCAGAAGTGAATTTCGCACCACCCGCTTTGTTCCCAGTAATGACTCCTGCAATCCATGTGAGGTTACATGTATTGGTAACATGTCTAAATATGATTGTAGATTCTTTTTTATCTCTGTGGTATCCCCGAAGTCTCAAAACAACCCACTAAATAAGTGTAGTGGGTCCAGAAATAAAACAGTGTAAGAAACTTCTCTGTGTGGAAGATTTTCAGTCCTAGTTAATCACTGTATATTAATCAGATCAGACAATAGTAGTAGAAGTAGCAAACTTAAACTCGTCTTAAGTCAAAACAAAATAAAACAAAAAATAATAATAAAAAATATATATAATTGTACAGCACTACTAAGTATTTGAAAGTAATCCAAGCAAGGCAGGCAGGCAGTCTGTTTCCAGTCGAAAATCCTTTATTAAGTACACAGACAAGCAATCCAAGTAAAACAAAAATAGAGTAATAGTTTCCTCACAAGCTTTATATATATATATATATATATATATATATATATATATATATATATATATATATATATATATATATATATATAAACTTTTTATCAGGCATGGGAGTGGTTTACTGTGCTGTAAAACAAAGTGTTATTGGTACACGTTAAATTCACATCCCTTCCCCCATCAGTGTGACATTCGAGCTGGTCTTGCCCTACTTAGTAGCTGTCATAATAATATAACCCTTATGTACTTTAAATAAAATTTATAATGATGTGGTACCTTTTATTTAACCAGATTATTTAGTAGATTATTAAGTCTGTGATTTTATCCAAGACAATATACTACATGGCTGGAAATATATCAACCTTAGGTCATTTGGTAATCAAAAAATATATATATAAATATATACATATACATTTTGCATGTTAAAATCAATTTCTATTTTCATAACTTATTGCTAACAAAGATTGCTTTCATCCTTCTAGACTTCTTCAGGTCTGTGTACAAGAACCCTAAAAATTATCTATAAAAGTATATATAATTGTATAATTAGTTAGTATTGTTATTACATATCATTTTGAATAAAGTAGAAAAAAGAACCAGAAAAAAAAATAAAAATAAGAAAAAAATGTATGTATGATGGTGGAAACAAAATATACGCGTAAATTACAACTGATTTAAAATGGTATTTAAAACTAACTGGTAGAATAAAATAAAATAAAATACAATTAGTCATGTAAACAATGTGGCAATTTTCTAAGTTCCAGTGCACTTTTAATTGAACAGTAATAGTTTAGTCCAGGCTTCCTAAAAGAGTTCAGCTATAATTGCCACATGAGTTCATGTTTGTCCAGAATATTCTGGATGTCTCCTTCAAGATCACTCATGTCTATGCGATCCAGGATCTGGAACTTAAAACCTGTGTGTCTTTTATGAAGGGAAAGGTGTTTGGCTAATGCATTATTTTTACATCCAGAGTGGATTTCTGACAGATGACATGAAATCCTATGCTTGAGTTTATTTACAATCTTGCTCAAATAGAATGCATCGCATTCATTTCAAGTACATAAGGGTTATAATATTATTATGACAGCTACTAAGTAGGGCAGGACCAGCTCGAATGTCACACTGATGGGGGAAGGGATGTGAATTTAACGTGTACCAATAACACTTTGTTTTACAGTGCAATAAACCACTCCCATGCCTGATAAAAAGTATATATATATATATTTAGAAAGCTTGTGAGGAAATTATTACTTTATTTTTGTTTTATTTGCATCGCTTGTCTGTGTACTTAATAAAGTATTTTCGACTGGAAACAGACTGCCTGCCTGCCATGCTTGGGTTACTTTTTGTTTTGTTTTGACTTAAGACGAGTTTAAGTTCGCTACTTCAGCTACTATTGTCTAATCTGATTAATATACAGTGATTAACTAGAGATATATGGACTGAAAATCTTCCACACAGAGAAGTTTCTTATACCGTTTTAGATTCTTTTTTATAAAACTCGTTGCTCTTACTACTATTGGAACTGTATGGGTATCTTTCTTCCACATTGCTCTCATTTCTGCCTGCAAATACTGATATTTTATGACTTTGTGTCTCTGTGTACGCAAGACACTTCAGTCACGGGTGTAGAGATTTCAGTGATCAGTGCTACTTTTGTCTTCTTTTCATGGACCAATATATCTGTTTTTTATATCTGGCTGAGTATAGTTGGGCCCATTAACAATGAGATCTGCACAACATTGTGTATTGCCTTTGAGGTTGTGGACATAACTGGATAATGCCTTGTGGTTGTCCTTCACCTGGGAGGCCACATTTACCTTGAATTTGGCATTGGTAGACTTTATTTTTCCTCTGAGTTGTTTGCTTTCCTCGATGAGAGTGTTTTTACCCAGGTGGCTCTTACACCTTCTAATTTTTGCCAGGATTTTTTTCCTTCTGTTATAGAACCTACTGATGTGATTCCACTGGGATGGATAGTTTTTTGAGTTAGTTCTGTACTTATTGATGGTGTGTATAGTTGCCTCTGTGCGGCTAATAACATGCATGTATAGGGTTTCTGTTAACAGTTCTGCGTAGGCAACAGTCTTTGCAGGGTTTATGGGGGCTAAACATTTTGCCAGGTTATCACTTAATACTAGGAAGTTAGCTTTAGTTTAGTTCCTGAACATTCCAGGGTTAGCTGGGGTTGTGGGTTTTATTTTACTTCAAAGGAGACCGTTTTGTGGTCTGACCTTACCAGAGAGGACATTACACTAGAGGATGTGCAGCATTCTCCCATATTAGTGAGGACCAGCACCAGTATTTATGTTCCCCTGGTCAGCGTATGGACAATCTGGTGCAAGTAGTCTGAGTTCACAATATCCAGGAATCTCTGTGCCTGCACATTAGGGGTTGTATATGATTCTCAGTTAATAGTGGAGCAATTACAGTCACCCATGAATATGGTACTGGGATGGATGGTGTTTCCAGTAAGCTTAAATACAAGTTATGGGTTTCCTGGGTCATATTAGGGGATCTATATTTTGCAAGGAAGTGGTATGGGATTTTACATCTGGTGATGTGAATGTGGAAAAGCTCAAGTGCATCATCCTGTTTGACCAGCCTTGTGGTATATTTAGGTATTTTTTTTTAAGTAAATCAAGATATCTCCACCTTTTGTCCCTGTCTGTATATTAGCTGGTCTTAATGTCAGAAGGCATTACAGCCTTGGACTGCAGGTGTTCTCTCCATGGCTTTAAACATATCTCAGTTACTGCACAGATGTCAGCATTCTCTTTTGTGAGGAGAGCTTGTACGGAGTGGAGTTTCTTGTTTAGACTCCTAGCACTGAGCAGTAACACCTTTAGATTTTCTTGGTACTGAGTTGCTATGTCGGATGTTTTTCAGTTTGGCGTTGCCTAAAATAGTATAATAAGGGGAGAACAGTGTTTTAGGTAATGTTCGGAAATCTAGAGGAAAGTTGCACCAACCATCCCAGGCAAAGTAGAGTGGTTTGTTGACCATCTCCTTCTATACTGACAAATAATGCACCCCCTTAAAATGACATCAGAAACTCAGTCTATTATTAGAGTCAGTCATTTTCTGTTTGTATTGTGGCATTATCCTTGGAAATGTGAAATGCTGCTTAGTGCTAGGCTCCTACCAGCCTGAGACATGTATTACAAGAGGTCCATGATGTCTCTGTTCATATAATCTACGGACATACATCTCAGCTCATTTACACCCACATGGACTATGACTGAGTCATAATACTACCTGTGGTCCAATGACTTAAGTGTGTGAGTAATATGGTGGATCTTGGCCCCTGGTAAACAACTGACCATGAATTTCTCCTTTCTCAGTCTCATGAAAGGGACATCATTGTGTCTCACAATGGCATCTTCAATGAACAGAATGTTGGATTGTGTGGTGGCTTGCTTTATGGACTTAGAAGTAGAGGCTTCATGAGATGTGGCTGTATGGGTTGGTGTGGGTGTTGCTTTGATAGAGTGCATTCTGGGCTGCTGAGGGCACTTTTTATGTGTACTTCATTTATGCGGTCTTTGGGGTTTATGCGACTCAGCATATGTGGGTTTTTGTGTTTGCTTTTACTGTGCATGATGGGTGTAGTGTGTGATTACTGATAACCTGATTGATATTAGGATTGGTTTTACAGAGAGCTTTGTCTCTAGTGGCATTGTGTAAATACATTTCTCACATACCTTGTCAGTCTGTTTGGAAATTATCTGGTTGCCAGTAAATGTGAGGCAATTTCTACATTATCTCATTTTCCCATATCCACCAGCCTGGCTCTTTTTTATTGCTTTAGATTGTTGCAGTAAGAATATAAAGTAATGTACATCCAAGGTCTGGAAAATACTCAATTTGGGGGATTTAAAAATACTTACGGCCGGACTTGCGAAAACACCGGTTTTTAATACTTGTTTTAAATGCTCAAAAATAAAAATACGTTTTTCGTCCCGCTTAAATACGGGACTTCTTCAAAAACTAAACAAGTTTAAAATTCAAAGACTGGTTTTTATACATCCTGTTAAAAAATGCGCCAATTTCATAAAATTCCTTTGCTTTTAAAGGCACATACAGCCTGACAATGAGAGACTGAAACTAAACCATTTTAAAAAAACAACTTTACAAATCCCTTTTAACATCTAAAATGTGCTAAATTGGATACACTTTCTTATCTACTTCTAATATATTAATTTATAAAATATAAATAAATATATATATATATATATATATATATATATATATATATATATATATATATATATATATTTGTGTGCAAAATTATACAAGTACATGAACATACAATATTTCATATATTAAAAAAACTTATAAGCAAACATTTATAAAATTCATAAAATTCATGCTCACATATACATATATATATATATATATATATATATATATATATATGTGTGTGTGTGTATACACATGCACACATATATGTGCATATATATACCAACACCCACATATCTACATGCATATGATATATACATAAAAACAAATATACATATATATAAAATTAATATATATATATATATATATATATATATATATATATATATATATATATTGAAAAATATATAATGAAAATATGTAATGAAAATATGTATATATTTTTTATGAAACGTACACACTCACTCTTGTATTTTTACCTGTATTTTGACTATATTCTAACTATATGTATTTGTATATTTTGTATATTTTATATATTTTGTATAGTTTATGTATATTTTATATATATTTTATATTTTATGTATTGACTGACGATCAGGCTCTGAATATCCAAAATAATAATCATATTTATAATTAATTACTTTCATAAACCCACTATTCGGAAAAATATATATATCTTAAATTTCCTAAAACCTATCTTTCCAAGCTTCTCAACCTCAACAGGCACATTATTGAACATTTATCATTCAGGCCTGCGTTTACAAAAGCATTTAATCTAAGCTGCCACATCAACTCCATTTTTTCTAATAATAAACCTAATGGCCCTCTTCTATCATCATGTTGAATCTGCTGGATTACCTTAAATTTAAATTTATGTTGTGGGTAAACTGTGGTATGCATTGCCAAAGCATTGTCCTCTCTTTTCTGTGTTATACTTTTAACGTGTTCAGATATTATATCCCTTAATCTTCTATCTGTTTTACCTATATAAAAGGAGGGACATGCTTGCCACTTTGCCACATAAACCATACCCCTGGTATTACAATTGAAACTACCCTTTAGCGAAATTTGGAAATCATTAATAACTATATTACTACCTTCATCTACATATTTTCATCAAATATATACATATTTTCATTACATATTTTCATTATATATTTTTCAATATATATATATATATATATATATATATATATATATATATATATATATATATATATATATATATATTTATTATTTATATATATATATTTATATTTGTTTTTATGTATATATCATAAGCATGTAGATATGTGGGTGTTGGTATATATATGCACATATATGTGTGCATGTGTATACACACACACAAATATATATATATATATATATATGTATATGTGAGCATGAATTTTTATGAATTTTATAAATGTTTGCTTATAAGTTTTTTAATATATGAAATATTGTATGTTCATGTACTTGTATAATTTTACACACAAATATATATATATATATATATATATATATATATATATATATATATATATATATATTTATATTTTATAAATTAATATATTAGAAGTAGATAAGAAAGTGTATCCAATTTAGCACATTTTAGATGTTAAAAGGGATTTGTAAAGTTGTTTTTTAAAATGGTTTAGTTTCAGTCTCTCATTGTCAGGCTGTATGTGCCTTTAAAAGCAAAGGAATTTTATGAAATTGTGCGTTTTTTAACAGGATGTATAAAAACCAGTCTTTGAATTTTAAACTTGTTTAGTTTCTGAAGAAGTCCCATATTTAATCGGGACAAAAAACGTATTTTTATTTTTGAGCGTTTAAAACAAGTATTAAAAACCGGTGTTTTCGCAAGTCCGGCCGTGTTTATTTTTTCATTATTTTTTCATTGGTTTTGGAGTTTAAAGTGGTTTGGATTTAAAAATACTTATTGTCATCAGATGATACTATCCTATTAGCCCCAAGTAACTGTCATCTCCAGTGTGCACTGCAGAATAAAAATCAGCACCTGTAAATCAGAGGCCATACTTGTCTTCTGAAAAAAGAGTGCATTTCCCTTACCAGTTGAGGGAGCCAATTAAACTGTTGCAGTTGGTGCAAAGGAATAAAGCTCTGAGTTGTTAGCAAGCTGCTTACTGTAGTCCACGTGCAGACTTGTATTCCTTTCACCTCTATTTGCATATTTTGCGACTTTAAACAAGTCATTTTTACACACAGTGGTCCTGAGTTTCACCTGGAATGGGGCACTTGTGTCTGACAGAGTTGCCCAGTTAGCAACTTAGTGAAAACAATGAAATAAGGTAGGCAAGAGTAAGTGTGACAACAACTTAGTCATGAGTGAAGGGAGATGGGAATCAGGTGACTGGCCTGTGAATGGGTATACTGGTGACAGTATTATAGGTACTGTCCCAGAGTATGATGTGATGCAAGAGCTTAGGCATAAGACAAAGCTCACAATTTACCAAGCTAATTTATGTGTTCATCCTCATGTATGGTCAGGAATTTTGTCTAGTACCCGGAAAATGATATAACATAGACAAGTGTCAAAAATGAGGTGCTTTCACTGAGCAACTGAGCAACTGCTATTTAACAGTGTGAGGAACTCCGAAATCCTCTTGTATGTTTGAGTACAATAACTGTTCCTCCCTTCTAAGGCGAGTCAGTTGAGTTGCTTTGGCCCCTTTGGGTCTGTGTGTGGATGCACCCTTGGCATAAGTCCTGGGATGTGTGTACTAGTAAATGTCCACACCTAGGAGTCCAAGGTCAGACTCAGGTTATGCTGGCATAATTACATCTAACAGTGCACCTTGGAACACTTAGGTATCTCATGAGATGAGTTTGAGGCTGTTGTTGGGAAAAGGAAAATCTGGTCTACACTGCATAACATCCATCATGACCCTCAATAGGTAGTTTAGAACATGGCAAGGTGGTGTGACTTACACATTGTAGAGATGATGAAAAAATGTTTTCAGTTATATGACCTCTTGCAAAAATATTGAACACTGAAATAAAAATACTTTGCATTGACAAAAATGATGTAGGTTCACTATATAATTAGTATTAGGCCCATCACATAAAACACCTAAAGCTGTTTCTATTCCTGAATGATGGCTAATTAAAGTATGGACAGCTACTACATCCAGTGTAGTGCACTGTACCCTTCCTACCAAACTGTACTGCTTTAGTTTGGAAAACAGATTACTTATACCTGTAATATACAACTGCTACTTAATTAAATAGCATTTTTTATTTTTATCTATTTTGCTTTTGTTTACTGAGCTTGCTAGACTGGATTTAGTTAGAAAATCCTTTTCAGCAGTGGCCTAGGAAGAAAAGCTGCTACATATTGCAAACATTTTTAACAGACATTCCGTAATATACATGAACAGACAGGAAGTAATATACATTAACAATTAATATAACATTTACTAAGTAGATTACATCCTATGAAATACAGGCAACTTTTGCAAAATAAAAGATATTTATGTATAAGTAGATGTTTGCAGAGTTGAATTAGTGGGTTTGTGAATCACATAATAGATCATATGAATGGTACTTAAATATTCAAAGAAATGGAGGAGAGGGAAGGAACAATGTGTGACAGAAAATATTAATATTGTAGTTAAGTGGTGGGGTATAAAACATGTTCAGACACAATTGTGTATTTGGCTATCATAAGGTTTATATCAGAAGTATCGAGGTAGGGGGTTAGCAGTGTCATAACTATTTATATGGCTAGGAGATGCCAGTAAAATTATTCAGGCATAGGTGGAGGCTGGCTGTGGGGTACATGATTCAGAAAGAAGAGAAATGGTTTGATGAGCTGGCAAGCTAAAGAGAACAATGGCATTTATCCTCAAGATAAACAGGAGCAGATATGTTGATTTAACAGACAAAATTTTAGTTGTATTTTAAATTAGCGGTAGTGGGATATGGTTCCATAGTTTAGCTACACTATTTGAATACAGAAAGTTACCTGCAGAATTAGAAGATTTGTTTATAGTGATTAGTGATTTTCACTAGAGCATAAAATGTTATTGTCAAGTAAGGTTGTATCAAGTTGTTAGGGCTGAGCAATTTTCTTGCTTACAAAGAAATATCTGCATTGTAGTTAGCTGACAGAAAGAGTTACAGGCATTTTGGTAGTTATAACCAGTTTAATTCTCTGAGGCCAAGGAGAGGTGTGTTCTGTTGTTATAGTTTACTGCAAGTTTTACTACTTTATTTTAGCATTGCCCAAGATTTGGATAATTTAATTTGTGAGACTTGAGGTTTAGTGAAGATTGGGCCTGACAGTAAGAAAGTCGAGGCTATATGTCTTCTGGCTATGTCAGTGAGGTAAGTTTTTACTCTGTATGATGTGGTGTATCTAGATTCTGATGGGTCTTTTTAGCCATGTTTGATGCATATAAGCGTATAAACAAATTTAATCTCCGCTTTCGTAAAAATGAACTTCCTCAGAATACCCGTAAAAATGAACTTCCTCAGAATACCTCGTAAAAATGAACTTCCTCAGAATACCTCGTAAAAATGAACTTCCTCAGAATATTCTGAGGAAGTTCATTCTGCTTTCTCTGCCTTTCTGTCTTTTCATGTTTGATGCATGCTGGTCAAATTGCAACTAATCATGTCTGATGACACCCAGTAACTTTGTGAGGTTTACTTCTTTTATCATTGTGTTATTGGCAGAGAGGGTAGTAAATAATGTTGTTTTGGGAGAGACGTGTTTTGGGGTAGAGAGCTGTAATTTTTTTTTAATGCTTAGAAGTAGTTATGAATTATTTAGCCATGTTTCAATCGATAAGAAGGACTGTTGTGTAACATCTTGGAGTTCAGAGAGAGATTTGGCAGAGTAGATTAGGGAACACACATCCACGTATACATGCACTCATACAAACACAAACAAATATATACAACAAACAAAACATGGAGACAAAAAAACAGAAAACTGCTTTTATGTGAATTTGAAAATGTGAACAATTAATAATTATACTAATATAAAATTAGAGAAACACATATATTCTCGAAGGGATGAAAAAAGCCACACTGGAAAAAACTGCAAGCATTTAAAAAAATAATAAAGCACATGAATATTCAAGTCATGCTATCCAAAATTCTCCAGCATTTCTACTCTTACTGATTAAAATAAAAAATGTACAACAAACAGCTGGCATTCAGAAGAAATGGCTATGGAGGTTATAAATGCAAGAACAGAATCTTGGAATTTGCAGGCCGGGTTATATTTAAAACCTACAGTTTCACTTACAGACTATCTGACAGCTAACACTTGGTGATAATTGGATTTCAAAATGAAAGGTGAACCTTTTTATTATAAAACTGAAACTTGAGAAATCATTTTTCTCAACATATTTTTATTCATGTTCATGAAATACCATATGAAGTTTAAAACACCTTTACTTTTCCATTGTATTACTCATACTTCTAAAATATATTAGAACTCAATAAGCTGTTAGTCTCTACTATCCAACCCAAAAAAATATCATGCCACGGAATTTTAGGCTTTTAATAACTATACCTCAAAATATGCAGCCTTTTTGTACCCTTGTCATCTAGCTCTTATTACCTACTTGTCATATTTATACTTGAGTTCCCAGTCACTTAACTAAACTTGGCTTCATACTTCCTTCTGGTGGATGAAAATCGAAGCTTTATACTAATGGGTATACCACCTTTTTCTTTTTGGGACATATGATACCATTTATTAAATATTTAGTGTACCCTTATGCCTGTTAAAATATCAAATCCTGAGAAATCTGAAATAATGAAATATGTACATGCAATTGTCTATAACCCTATAAATGTATATATTCTTGTGTTTGAAGCAATAAAATACTTTAATTTCTGCTTACTTTTGTTGGCTGCGTTGACCTGTCTGGACAGGATGAAATTTCAAGGGCAAACTCATGGAAGAATTAACACTGTCTAGAATAAATTTGGCTAGAATAATGCAGCAGATTTTCAACTCTTTTCATTTCCTGTAGGGCAGCCATCAGTAACAGCAATGGATGATTCACCCAAGCCAATCAAGCAGGAGTTTGGTAAGCTGAATAAATAAACTAATAAAGGTGTTTATTCTGAGGTTGACTCCTATCACCATAGTAAGATAGTGTGTGACTAAAACACTTTTGGGATGGTCATTCAGTGTGGTCTTTTGGCAAATGGTTATGCTGCAGAAACATGGATTCTGTAGTAATTGTACCAGTCTGCATGGAATAAGTCAGGAAGTTTGTAATAAGAGCAAAAGAAAACAGGAAGCTGCAAATCACATTTTTATGGGACTGCTTATCCAATTGTGGCACACATAAACAGAAAAAATGGCAGTGGATCCATGCCGGGTGATTAAAATCTTACTGTTTAGTGTTAATGAGAAAAAGAAATGAGGGCTTGAATTCACATATCAGGTAAATATTTTTTTTATATCCATTTTGAATCTCCTGAGTACTTTTAGTCTGTCTTTTGTTGCCAAAAGATTTCCTCATTTTGTTAAGATTTTGTACCTCGTCAATTATGTAATTCAGTACTCCAATCTAAAAAAAAAAAACAATCCAGGATTAACTTGTCAGTTTGGTTGAAGGCTAATTAAATAATACTTGTAGAGACTGATAAACTAGGTGATGAATTAGCTATTTGGCAACTGCCCGCAAAGCTCAAGTAGATCTGTAAAACACTAATATGAGATTACCACTTTTACCAAATGCATTTTGTGTGTGTGTGTGTGTGTGTGTGTGTGTGTGTGTGTGTGTGTGTGTGTGTGTGTGTGTGATGGGGGAGAGGGGTGATACAATGAAATTTCCTTCTATACTGGGCAGCCTAGATGCATTTATAAGTGTGGTCTCCATTGCTATATAAACTCTCTATGCATATCATCTTTAGGAAGATTATAGGAAAGCATTTTGTCCAGAAAAAAAAGTGTTTGAATCTAGGGTTATACTTGTTCTTTAGCAGTTGCATTTAAAGTTTGGTTTGGTGATGTGTTAGATTCCATTATATCATTTTTGGTTCCTAATGTGTTGGTAGATGTGTAGGTGCAGAGAGCACACAAACGTAGAGTTTCCCAAGGGTGAGAAATCTTTGACATTCTACTATAATTCAGTGAAAAATGAAGTGGAGTAAAATAACCTTTGTGTGATTTTGCCTGATATGGGCCTGTATGATAAAAATTTTGAGTACTTACGTATTATCGCAACCACATTTCCGCAATGCCATAATTCGTTATGTTTGTGCGAAAACACCTATGTTTACCTTAAAAGGGGTGTGTAAACAAGTAAGTGTTACTGTGTCACAGTGAGTATGAGGCAGCAAGAGGAATAATGTTAACATTTTGTACTCATCCCTCTTGAGCTTCATGTCTTCTGCGAACTCCACAGTGGCAACCACCTTTAGAAATCCTGCATTCCGGATTACAGATCATAACTCATTGGAGTGCACAGGGTTGGATGTATACTTCCAGTTAAGGAAAAAAAGTGTTTCACTGTTTTTAAAGCCAGTAAAGCACTTAGTAAGTTTGGTTTCATAGACGGCAACTAAAAATATCATTACAGAAAAAAGTCAGTGAGTAATTTCTGTACACCTCCCCAAAGAGAACTCAGACTTAAGAGTGAATTAACATACCTTCTGAGAGACCAGACTGTAACAGGGATGTGTGACAACTGATCAGATACCTGCAAAAGGAGCTTTCAAAGTATGTGAGTCACTTTATCTGAATGAGCCATGTTCCCCACTCTTTGTCTTGTTGGAAACGTGGTGACTTTCAGGATTTGTAACATTAAGGACTGAGAAGCAGTAGTCAGGTGTATAGTTCGGGAAAGGACGCTACCAGCGAAGAGGAATTTTTCATTATTCCTCTTCCTGTGTGAAAAGCAATATGAAACAATACTACTTAACACTACACACCCCTTGTTAGGTTTACAGACATGGTTTCTTGAAAACTTTACAAATTATAAGGCTTCGGAAATATGGTTGTGATAATACACAAGTACCAAATTTTGTTGTAAAGGAATAGGAGAACGGGCAAAGCCATCTAAAGGACAGGATAATCTGAAAAAAATGGGCAAAGTGGTGCAGACAATCTGTTCTTTTGGTACTGCAAATGGTAATAATGCCAAATGATTGTGAACATGTTGGAGGCTTTTCAATGCTCTTAAAAAAGCTGGACATGAAACACTTTGTATACAAGATAGTAGAATGCAAACATCCTGTGACTGAAATACTTTTGCGATAATTAGTATATGGAGGTAGCATTTTCATTTCTTTATTGATGTAGATTCAGAACTTCAGGGATATACGGCTTGGACGGACACTGTTCTACAGCCCTGTTGAAAACTGGGTTAGATTATTTGACCAAGAATATCAGTACCAATCCAAAAAAGATGGATGCTACTTTGTTTGGAATTTGTTGTCCCTGTTTGTGTAATCAATTCCCACTTCTTTTACTGGGTTACTTCAGTAATCTGAGGAATGTGGAATATTGAAGAAAATAGCTGAAAATATCAAATTCTGTAAGCAGATTTTTAACCTGTAGAAATTGTTCAAAATTTTTTATTTATTTAGTTTTTAAATGTTGTTGTTGTTGTTTGTCTTTCGGCTTTTCCCGGTAAGGGGTCACCACAGTGGAACTCCAGTCTGCTAATAATTGGCAGTAGATTTTTTTATGAAATGCCGAGGTGCCAGCTCGATGCCCAATCTTCAACGAAGGCATGCCCATTTACACAAGCATGTCTTTCAAACGCTACCCAACTGCAGGGAGGACATGCAGACTCCACACAGAAGCCTTTTTTAATAATAGTTAAAAATTGAGTATTTATTTACATAAGATGAAATCTGATAACTTCCATTGATTTGAAAATGTTCATGATCTTCAGTTTGAGGATGCAGAAGTTAAGATTTTCCCTTGTTTTGAACTATCATTTAATTTATGTCTACATGGTCATAAACCTCAATGTCACCAAATGGATATCCAAATGGCTCATGGATAGGACACATGTTGTTAGGGTGGGGAATCCACATACAGCAAGAAGCCAGTCACCAGAGGAGTACCACATGGCTTAGTGTTGGGCCCCCTATTGTTTGGAATATATTTCTCAGATATCAAGGCAAACGTAGCTGGACTTTGGCTGACCAAGTTTACTGATGACTGCAAGTTGGGAGCAATCATTGACTCACCAAACAATGTTGATATCCTACAGAAAGGTCTGATGCAGACTAAAGAGTGGTGTAAGAGCCATGGCCTCAAACTAAATTTAAAGAAGTGCATAATAATGCCCTTTGGGAAATCAAATACCCCTGCAAATTACAATGGTAGCACCCCATAAGTGTAAACCCAGTGGTGAGAGAGCTGGGTACTCAGATAGATAGCAATGCAAACTTTGACCACCTTGTGTCCACAGTGGTGAGGAAATCCTTCTGTGTGGCTCAGCTTATAAGTAACGGAATGGCATCCAGATCAAAGGATGTCATAGTACCACTGTACTTAGCCTTCAACTGACCAATAATTGAGTACAATGCACCCCTTTGGCATGTACCTCACTAGGCACCTGCAACAGGTGGAGTGTCCTCAGGGTTCTTACTAACAAGTACAGATTATAACCAACATGTCATATGTGGACCGATTAAAAGCACTATCACTCAGTTCAGTTTCCTACTGATTACTGAGGGGTGATTTTGGTCTGACTTAAAAGGCAGTATCTGACCTAGCCTTGATGGAAATGTTAAATATTCACAAAGCTAACTGTGCAAGGGTTACTGACTCTAAAGATCTAAACCTGATCTCTGACATAAATAGGTTAGGCTGGAGAGACAGATATGTGTCCCATAGATTTCCCTGTCTCTGGAATAGGCTTCCTATTCATGTGAAGCAGAGCTCCTTTCTGATCACTTTCAAGCACAATGGAAAATCACAAATTCACTCCTGAGGAGGGGCCCATTTCCCTTATGGACAGAGGCAGCCAATAAAGGTAGTCAAAACCCCGCTTGCTGACCCTTGTTATTTTTCCACAATGGATAGAAAATTAGGTAAAATCTGGGTAAAATTGGCTAGGCTTGCTAGGGCTTTTTAGCCATTAGCCTAGTAATCTCCTATTTATCTATGAAACTATAAACTCATTTACATACCACTGGTACCCAGATTTTAAAAAGACTGCATTTTCTCATAGATACATCATTTCTAAACTATACATAGAAGAAGCCTCAAGTCTGGAGTATGTGGTATCACAGGTCAGGGGTGATTAGACTATAAAAGTTTAAAAGGCATATTCAAATGTATGCTAGACAAACAGCACAGAAAATTGTACAGGTGTATGACTGCAATTTACAGATGAATAGGTGTAACAGAAAGTAAGGCATTACTGCCAGAATGTGAATTAAGGCTATCCAGGTCTTCAGGTAACAGAAACATGAACTAATAGGAATAAATGGAGACAGTGATTCTTTAAGGCTGGAGGGAGGAGGGATTTGTAATAAGAAATGGTGTGAGGCTGTCTGAACCTAGCAAGACCATGTTGATCACTGATTATACTAAATGAATTCACATCTGCGTAGAATCTGTTCAATGGAAATAATTCAAAAGTCAGTACTTGCTTTCTAGACCTATTATGGAAATATGGGGACTATAGTAGGGATCCTTCAAAAATATTATCAAACTAGCAACCAGCATTAAAGTAATACCCCATGCTTACTGAGTACCCAAGAAGTTTTTTTGAATTATGTTAGCCAGCTTTGATGGTGGTTTATGGTGGCGATGAGGTAGGTTTGGTTGGAAGGAGTGCCAAGTCAGAACCATTGACTGAAGACTTATATACAACTATGGAGACAATCAGTGCAAAGAACAGAAAGAATATCGCATCTGTTAATGTCAATTATAATTTCCTGGTAAAATTTGTTAAATTTTAGACAATCCATGATAACACTGGTCAGTACACTCATTAATATGGAACATGGGGAGGGCTAGTTAATCCCCACTGTACTTGTTTAAATACTTCTTTCACTGACAGGGACTAACCTGGAGTGATAATATTGTCAACAGATTTAATTAATGAATTTGATAATGTGAATAATGCTTTGTTATATTTCCCATGCTTTTCTAAGGATATTTGCTTCTAATTATCCATTTCCTGAATTCCTTTTAAACAAAACAGAGAATGTGTACCTTAGACTGGAAGGATACCAACTATAGTAGGGAAGAATTAAACCATGATTGTCCTGTTTGACCCTTACTGCTTATTTTGTATATTGAAAGTCTTCATATTTCTCAGTGGGCCTACATCAGAGTCTAAACAGTGTTTAATAGATGGGCTCCCTATGCTTATAGAACTTGGATACACAGATGATTTGACACTGATGTCTAAGTCTAGAGAGGGGATATGTCTACTTCATAAGTAACTGGGGAACTTTAGCAAAATTTTAAGACTGGAATTTAACAGTGCCAAGTCAATGTTTTTATTTCTTCTACAAGTATAGTGTCTCACTACAAGGGATACAATTCTAACACAACACCATTTGTCAGTTGGACTGTTGTTTAGCTATTTAGTTGAAAGGTTAATAACATTTGATGGCGTATTACATAAGAGGGATGTTGTATTGTTAGGGATGAGGAAACTCTGAATGTCTCAGAGCAAAAACATTTTTCCTAATAAAAATATCTGTTTTCCTCATTTATATGGTGTGATGGTATTTTTGCTATATTCGCCTAAGAAGTCAGTCTTGCAATTTGTGTTGTATTTGGATTTTTGGAGTAGTAGACTGAACCCCAAAGTCAGGGATATTGTATGTTTAGAGTTGCCAGACATTGTTTTCTCTTAATAAGTAAAATTTATTTTATATAATATAGTAATATATTAGCTCCCAACGTAGTAAATGAGTCACTTTATCTGAATGAGCCACGTTCCCAACTCTTTCTCTTGTCTCGGTTGCGACAAAACAATAACAAATCAGTCCAATAAGTATGACCCACAAGCAAACACAGCAATTTTAATGGTCTGAGGAAGCTAATGCAAAAGCACTTACTTGTTGCATGCTAATAAACCTGTTTTAAAAAACATAATACTGCTGCGAACTGAATTTTTAGTATCCAGTTACGGAAGATCTTTATACTTGGATTATCTTGTGATACTGGATTTCCAGGTTTGCTGTGTTTGCCTGTGGGTTATACTTATTGGAAATATTTATTTTATCCTCAATTGCTCTTCCCTGGAGTTCATCAGTGAGATAGTGAACATATTCCCATCATTATCCATTATGGTGAGAGCAGTAAGGAGGTGACAGCTAAGGAAAGTCAGGGAAGATCAGATTATGCCTCAGTGGTTAATAAGATGGTATTTGGTATTGCCATTGATTTACTATGATCATTGCTGCAGCAGTTACAAAAGCAGTGTGAAACGGAGTCTTTCAGCTGAGCATGCAAAAAGGACCTCAGTAAGTGATGCCAAGATTAAAAGGTCTTCAATTTAGAATCAGCAGCAAGATAGGAGGATGTCATGTTGTGTGGCATATTCCTCTGTCTTCACATGGAGTGTATGACTCCTGGCTGCCTGGCTGGAAATTCTGAAGGTGATGATGCTGTTGGGTTAATGTACCTTTTCAATGTTTTGTAGAAAACAAAGGGAATTATTTTTGGATAGACAAAAGGGAAAGGAGAATGTGCTCCAGTTATAGAGGCAACACCCCCCTCAGCCACAATAGCAGTGCTTGTGCCATGGTCCATGACTCCATTTGAGAGCACAACCTCTGATTCAGGAGGAGTAATGTAGATTCCATCTTGGCCGTGGAGCAGTGTATCAATTCTACCATTACATGGGTACTGTTGGGGTCATGGGAATTTGACTATGATATCTACAGGTGTTTTGTGAAGCTGAGAAAGGCATAAAAAATATCGTGAGATATGGTGCAGCAATATGGAGTTTTGAGGCTGCTGTATGCAACTGTCTCTGTAAATATGAAGAAAGACTTTGGTCTCCTGTTTCAATATTAACTGACATCCATCCACGGAGGACACAGAACTTCATCAAGTTTGTGCCTTGTCTTCTGACTGGGTCATAGTTGTTATGAACACGATATCAAGGCACAACATATGTTTGCAAAATATCTAGTTTGGGGACATAGGGACTGCATCTTTGTTTTTTTGCATGTGATATTGTCCTCTTATGCTAAAGTTACTGTGATGTTTGTCATCCACTAGAACAGTCTACTGATGAGTGCAAAGCCTCCAGCATTAGATTCAGTAATGCTAAATCTAAGGTCTTGGTTGTCTTCCAGAAAAGTGTGGATTGTACTTGCAGTTGGAGGGGGGCAACCTCAAATGAAGAACTTAATGACTGAAAAGATGAAACCATGAACAAAAGCAGTATAAAATAAGTTCTTTCTTAGGGGCTTCTATACTGACCACTTGTGACATGAGCAAGAGATTGGCAATTAAGAATCTTGAAGTATAGCCACTCAGGGTTGAGAAGGAGGCCCAAGGGTAGACTTCAGATATGCTGGAGAGATTGTATATCTCATCATGCTGGGAACACCTTATCATGCCCTAGGTGGAACAGGACATGATTGTTGGAGTAGGGAAGCTTGATCTGCTCTCCTCAACTTGTCTTAACCATTCATCCTTATCCAAATGGATGCTCTTTAATGGCAGGCATTTTCTCAACAACAAAGCTAAATACAAATGCACAACACAGGACCCGGCAAAACCGAAGGGCATCCAACAAACAACACCGAATATAAAGTGTAAAGGTTTAATAAAGTACTTTGAAGTGCTATTCGTCTGCTAAGTATGCAGACTTCCTCAGAAACATGTATAAAAATTACAAACACTCCTTATAAAGGAGATCACAATTACTTGATACTAAAGACATCAATAAAACAATTAAACAATAAGTATCCATAGACACAACCCCTCAAGCTGTTGTTTGTTGGATGCCCTTTGGTTTTGCAGGGTCCTGTGTTGTGTACTAGCAGTTTTTTGTTTACCTGTATCGTTTAAATACAAATGCAGGCAAAAAAAGCTGAGTTGCACTTGTCCTTTGGAAATAAAAGCACATGTTTTGATATATCCAGTGGGTTCCAACCTTTTGATAAGTTATTAAGGTATGTCAGGGTCAATAAGCTTTGTGATACCAGATGTAGTGGGTCTTACATATATATCTATATATATCTATATATCTATATATATATATATATATATATATGTGTGTGCGTGTGTGTGTGTGTGTATACACACACACACACACACACACATATATATATATATATATATGTATATATATATATATATATATATATATATATATATATATATATACACATATTGTAAACTCACAGTTAACCGGAACTCAAGCAACCAGAAAAAAAAAAATTGAAGAAATACAAAAATACAATACAATTTTCATATGTTGCACTTTCTGTGCTCCCCCCGTGCAGAAACATACCCTATGTTTTTAGAGTTTTAGAGTTTTAAAAAGGAAGATAGGAATAAATTCCCTCTCTCCTCTACCTAAGAACAAGTCAAACCAAATAGTATAGGGTACAGTATTAATCAGGCCTATTTTTAATAGCAACTCTCAAGCAAACAGAAACTGCAGTTATCCATCATCGACCAATCCACATGGGTGGCGGTTAACTGAGAGTTTACTGTATATAGATTTTTTTTTGGTGGGGGGGTATTACTAACTGGATTGACTAACACTGCTGATACTCATTTTCAGTGGAAGCCCAGGGAGAGTAATAAAAAAGTAGAAAACAGCTGTGTGTTCTGAGAATATTCAGAAATGTCCGAAATAAGTTTCATCATTATTGTCATCATAATCACTACCATTGCCATTGTCAGCATCACCATCCACCCTCTTTTCCCCATTTTTCACATGGAGTGCTGAATGTCAGTAACTCTCATGGTTCAAAACTATTTTCCTACCTTCTGTTACTTTCGTACCCAGCTGTCATAGGTCTAAGAAAATACAATCCTTACAGGCATAACTAAGTTAACTAAGTATATTCATGTTATTGAAATAAGGCCTAAAATCATACAAAATGAATCTTTACTAGGCAGCAGAAGTTGCTATCTGGATGAATATTATATACTGTTATACAAGTAGAAGACTGAAAGTAATTTGTCAACAGCACTTTTGTATGCCCTAGCCGATACTCAAAATGCTAAGACTGTAGCTGAATATTACAGGTGGAGAATCTCTGAATCTTGCCTGGTGAACTCTAGGTAGCAGGATATGATGAAGATTGGAAATTAGGTACATTATTAGTGTCACTTCCCCCACACACCCCATAAGAGTAAAAAAAAAAAAAACAGTAGTGGAGGTGTTGAACAAAATAAATACCAAATGCGGAATGAACAGCTACGCCCTTACAACTAAACAATGTAGTATCCATAAAAGCTATATGCATACAAAAGTTGGCAGCGGAGGAAATATTAATTCTTACCAAAGGGAAAACGTATACTTCATTTTGAAAGATTTGAGGTATCACACACAGTAAAACCTCTAGGTTGCAGTTTTTACTGAATATTTTGCCTGTGTATTATTTTTACCTTTTGGTTTGGGTGTTACCTTGAATAGTTTGCAGCCACCTTAATCTGTATTGGCATTATCTGGGTTTAAAGCCCCTGTGTTTCTAAAGTATAGCCAAAATATCCACTTATGTTGTGCTGATGAGGTTACTAAAAAGGCAGAGACCTGCTTGCCCACAGCTAGTGGGATTTGACTTTATTGGTCTGAAAGTAATCATGAAGACTTAAAAAGTAAAAAAAAAAAATCATGAACATTCAGAAACCATGTCGCTGAAACATCTGATGTCACTAAGGGATCATTTGCACATATCACATCACCCTCCATTGCAGGATGGATAAGGTACCATACATAAACATTCTAGGGTGGGTGAGTTTTTCTTGTAGTTTTTACTGAATGGTTTATCTGTGTGTCATTTTTACACTTTGGTTTGAATGCTAGTTGGGATATTTTGTAGCCAACTTAATCTCTATGGGCATCAGCTGGGTTTAGTGACCCTGTGTTTCTGAAGTATAGCCAAAATATTTGTTTATGTCATAATGACAAGGATAGTAAAAAGGAAAATCATGAAAGACCACAGCTAGTGGAGTTTGATTTTATTAGCATGAATGTAACCATAAAGACTTAAAAAGTAAAAAAGTCATGAACATTCAGAAGCAAAGTATCTGAAACACGATGTCCTTAAGGAGTTATTTGCATATAACACATCCTATAATACAGTAAAATCTCTAGGTTGGGTGAGTTTTTCTTTTAGTTTTTACTGAATTGTTTGTATATTCTTTTCACTCTTTGTTTTAAATAAAAAGAGACGTTTCTGGAAATGTCATAAGTATAGTTTTCAGATCTGTATTTGAATATCTGAATACTATAATAGCTGAATAATGGGTTGAGAGTTTATCTATCCCTAGAATAATAAAGCATGTAGGTGTTGATCTTGATTTAGAGCAGTGGTGATGCCATATATCCACATCTTGCTTTTCTAGAACTTTACATATTGTTCTGTTTGATCAGGCAGAGAAACACCTCAAAACAAAAAGAAAAGAAAAAAAATGCTTGTTAAGGAAACCTTTCAGAGACCAGATCATCTTTTTATGTCCACTATACTGACAAAAAATAGTCAGAGGAAGCCAACATTGTATGAAAATAACATAGTGGCCATCATTTCCTTCATGAAGCTAACTATACAAGTCACTACAGCAAATTCTGTTCTCCAGGTCATTTGGTTTGACATTCATTGAGCTGGTCATGGTTTATTACAGCTGTGTTGCCTGATATAATTCATATAGATTGTCATTCTCTATTTCACATGGTTAACTTTCATTGTTCCACCTCTAAAATCAAGGACTCCATACCCTCCAAGTTTTTAACATCGCTTATTTAAGATAGTGATAACCTTTCATAACTTCTTCGGGCACAATAGCGACCTTCTGACTGCAGTTTCCCATTATGCTGTATAGATGGCTAACAAAATAAGCGTTCAGTGCTGACAGGAATTACTGCTTACTGCGCATATAGCTTGAAGCACAGTGATGGTCTAATAAGGCTATGAATTTCTCTGTAGCAAAGTTACTTAATGTGTCATGCACCTCTGTGGAAAACAGAATTAACTTCTATTTAACACTTAACATGGAGTGATTTAATAGGCAGCAAGACACCATTGCAGGTGAGCTGACAACTCCCCAACCTAGTCTACTTTACAAAATCTGTTTTACATTCAAATGGGATTTCAAACTGTGTTTTGTTATTAGTATTATTATCATTGTGCAGTATTCCATGGAAATGTGCTTTCCTATCAATCCACAATAACATAAGCATTGCTAGCAAACTGCACTTTGATTGTCTTTGGTACAGCTGATTGGTCACGTTAAAAGCATGAGGATATTTATTTAACATATCTCTTTACTGCAATGACCAAGGCAATAACAGCTGATTTATTTATATTAGCAGTTTAATGGTTGTAATGGTTATGCACATTTAATTTGTCTTTCTGTGTTGTCTTTTTTCAGCAAACCTGCCCTCCACGTCTGCAGTTTTTGTTTCACCAGTTCCATTACTTACATTAGTTACTACTGCGTGTATCTTCTGCAGCTGTCCAGTTATATTATTTTTTTTTATTTTTATTTTTATTATTTTTTTTAAATACTCAATGCAAAAAGCACCACAAGAGTACCTTATTTACAGCTGCAGAAAAACTATTACAAGTTACAGGAAGAGAGTGTAGCAAGAGAATACATAGGAAATGAACACTGGTTACATTGTTAGGTATACAGTGTTGCTCTTTATCTTATGACTCGTCAACATCTTTGCATTTTATGGTGGTACTAACAATTTATCATGTTTTAATGATGCTTCCGATCTGAATGGCTGAATTAGCAGTTCTTCTGAGGTGCTATTCAAACCTAAACAACACTGTTCTGCTATGGCATTTGGATTTGTTATTATGAATCATTACCTTTCTGTGAAAGTAGGTTTGATGAGTAATGAGGAGATTTATGAGCATTGAAAAAATACTGTACCCCTTTAAATCAACGGACCAGCATGAAAAAGCACTTTGAGAAAGTCTTGTCTCATGAATTTACATAAGTATTCCGATAGGTCCCATGACAGTTGAAGCAACAAATGTTATACCAATATATCTAGAACATAAAAAAATACAAAGCAGGCATAGAAATGAGAGCTAACTGCAGTCAAAAGTTTTTGATCAGCTTTTTTTAAACATAAGATTTGTTATCTTGAAATAACAGGTAAAATTAGCATTATTTCTTAGGTTCATGAGTTCATAGGTGTGTACTAGGCTAACGGCCCTGGAGACTATATAAGCCTAGCACAAGAAGATTCCCTGGCATCATGCCGGCCAAAGTTAGTTCCCAGTGCCCCTGTCAAGCAAGGCCACTGAAGTGATCCCCGTTGTGAACTTTCTATTGCCCATCCACTCATCAACATTTCTCTTAAAGAGGGCCAGTGAAGTGCTCTGCTTGACGTCTCAGGGTTAGGAACCTGTCTCTTCAGCGTGTTCTGTTTATTGTGGTAATGAGGTTTAGGTCCCTGGAGCATGTGGCACAGAGGGACTGGGATATCTTTAGGTGTAGCATATCTAACAGCTGTCAGTCAGACATGGCTTTGTAGGTCAAGCAGAGATTGCCTCTATGCAGGCAATAAGAGACAGAGTATAGCTTGAGTTTTTTGAGTCTGTCCATATAAGGTATGTGTCTAAGGTCTGAGATCCTCTTAGTGAGGTATTTTGTGGCCGTTCCAGTTGATGTAGGTGTCTAGTGAGTTACATAACAAATGAAGCATTGTATTCTATAACAGGTCTAATAAGGGATGAGTAGAGAGAGATTATGACATTTTCTTCCTGGATGAGAAGCCTTTTGTAATGAGATGTGCTACATAGAAGGACATTCTGACTACAGTGGCAATGTGGTTATCAAAGGCGAGGTTGCTGTCAGCCTGTGCCCCAGGTCTCTTATCACACCTACAATGTTTAGTGGACTACCACCTATGTAGTAGTTCATGGGCACCGAATTTTTCCCAAAGGGAATTACAATCCACTTTTTGGTATTGAGCTTAAGACCATGGTTCTGGCACCAGTCATTGGTGTTGGTGAGGCCTTTTTGTAGAATGTAGACATCAGTTGGAGAATCAATAATGGCTCCCAGTTTGCAATCATCTGCACACTTGGTCAGCCAGAGTCCCTTTATGTTGGCTTGAACTTCAGGGAAGTAGATGCCAAACAGGGGAGGACCTAGGACCAATCCCTGTGGGGCACCACTTGTAACTGGTCAGTAGTCAGATTTGGAGTCCGCTACTTTCACAGTGTGGGTTTATCAGTGAGCCAGTTGGCAACCCGTCTTATGACATAGGAGTTTATGCCTAGTTTAGTAAGTCTATCTATGATTCCTGAGAGAGGGATGGTGTTGAAAGCCTTGGCAAGATCTAGGTAGGCTGTGTGAACTACCTTGCTCTCATCCACAGCTCTGGTGACAGACTCAAAGAAGTTTATCAGGTTGATAAACCCAAACTATGTGGGGTCCAGGTCTAAATATTTATAAGACTGATAATAGACATGTAAAATTGTCATGCCTCAGGTTTCCTTATGCCATGGATCTGCTAATCTTTTAGTGCGGTGCGAAAAAGTTTTGTATAATCTTCTCCAACAGATTAGGAATAACATCAAATTGCCCTTCTACCATGCCTGATTTTACCACCCTAACATCATTCAGCTGTATGGTACTATTCCACAAATATAGTCCATGTTCCTGAGCTTTGATCTTATATTTCCTTACTATTTTGGTTATGCATTGAACACATACCTCTCAATTTCTTAGAGCAAGAAATCTGCACAAAGCCATAAATAAAAGTGGGACAAAAGCCCCAAAATAGGTACATTTTTAAACATTGCTCTTACAAACTTAGAAAGATGATAGAATAACAGGTTTTGCATTTGCATGGATTTTCTGAAGGGTATGAAGTGTGAAAATCAAATGTCTGTCATTATTTTCTAACTTCAGTCTTCAGTGAGTTGTCATGAATTTGCCAGAAAAACACAATTTTGTGAAAAATGGAACAAATAATATGAGGCAAAAATCGGGACATTCCACAAAAATCTGTACAGCTGAGAGGTATGACTGAGCAATGCTGTACCACATGTCTCCAGTGCTGTTATTTAAGCAGGTATGCATGTGACAAATCATTTTATGAACCATAACGTTTCATTAAGCACAAAATGTCCATCTTGTGCAAGTACCTCACCAACAGAAGAATTGTCATAGAATGCAGAATATATATTATGTAGACACAATCTGATATCCAGCATAATGCAATCACAGCATAGTGCATTAGCCCACTAGGTCACTCAGCTTTATCACCATTCAGCATTAACATTTAAATGAACAAGTTATATTTGCATGTATATTGCAGAGCAGCTGACACCAACAGTACAAACAGTGACATCTGGTCAAAGTGAAAATGACAGTGTGGGATTCACTGATCTAACACAAAATACCCTCAGCTTACATATGATAAAATGTAGCACCCTGTGGGAATGATTTACCTACTTCTCCTGCAAAACAGACTGTGTTTTCAAACAGGAAAAAAAAAGCTGACATTATGACAATGAATGCATACATGCAGTGAGAAGGAACTACAGGAGTATTATAACATGAAACTAATTTACACAAAAAAAGTTCATACCACTGGTGGGATTTTAGCATACATTTTATATTTTCTAGAGACAAAAAAATCAGGCAGACAATCAGTTCTATTCTATCATATATACAAATTGAAGCATCATTATTTGGTCCACTCTTATGTTTGCAGAGCATTTTTATAATATTCAGAATAATGTGGCTGACGGGAAAAATTTTCAGCAGCTCAAAGGATAAAATAATCAAATCACTAGTGCATGAGAGAGGAGCAAGCTTGCAGGAAAATGTCTAATTCCTCAATACATGCCAAGAATAAGCTTCTATGGCCTACTCAAAATGCTTCCATGATCATTGTATTGTTTAGAATACTCAGAGTAATGCAATATGACCACTAGCTATATTTTAATGTCTGATTTGTGGTTGTATAGTGTGTCTATGTACAAGGATGGAGATGATCATTCCTGCTTTTCTAAAAATTTCTCTTAATATAGGTTCATAGGTTCATAAGTGTGTACTAGGCTAATGGTCCTGGAGTCTTTACAAGCCTGGCCCACAGAAGTGCCATGGCATCGTGTCCCCCAATGTCAGTTCTCAGTGCTTCTATCAAGTAGAGCCACAGGAGTGATCCCCGGTGTGAACTTTCTATTTCCCATCCATTCATCAAGATATCTCTTGAAGAGGTTCAGTGAGATGCTCTGCTTGACATGTTTGGGAAGTTGATTCCAGAGCATGGGCAGTCTCTGGGCTATGAGCCTGTCCCTCCAGCATGTTCAGTTGATTGGGGTAATGAGGTTCTGGTCTCTGGAATGTGTTATCTGGAGGGATATGGATTTCTTTAGTTATCACATTTCTAACAGATCTGGGTCAGACATTGCTTTGTAAGTCAAGCAGAGATTGCCTCTATGTAGGCAATATGAGACAGAGAATAGTGGCCTCTCCAGTTCTTGCAGTGTCTAGTGAGGTACTTGCCAAATGGAGCATTGTACTCAATGATTGTCCTAAAGAGGGAAGAGTAGAGAGAGACAATGACCTCTTTCTTCCTGCATGCAAAATGTTTTTGCCAGGCTGTAGAGTGGTGATTCATCACTGGAACAAAGCAGAAATTCCCTAACACTCCTAGAGAAGAATAAGCTATTTCTTACATGTATTTCATTGAATTGCACTTTTTAACACTTATAATTGTGCTAAACAGCTAATCTACTAGATTCTGCACTGTTATAAAGTTTTATTTTTACTGTTTCACTGCATTTGTTTACTGTTTTATACTGTTTTAACTGTATTTTACATTGTCAAGTAGCATTGTCTGGATAGCGGCCTGATGTTATCCAGGCCTGGTTCATAGGTTCATAGGTTCATAGGTTCATACTAGGCTATCTGCCCGAGGGCATTTACAAGCCTAGCCCATCGTTTTGTGGCTTATGCCACCCCTTTAGTATGGGGAACTATACCCATTATTTTGCTGTGCCTCTGTCGAGCAGTGACACTGAGGTAATCCCTGGGGTATATCTGCGATCTCCCATCCATTGGTCAAGATTTCTCTTGAACAAGGCCAGCGAGGTGCTCTGCCTCACATGTACCTTGTTCCACAGCATAGGAGTCTTTGGGTGATGAATCTATCCCTCCAGCAGTTTAAGTCTCCCGCCATGTGGCTCTGATGGATCTAGATTTTTGAGGTGACGCATATTCATCAGACCTGGGTTTGACATGGCCTTGTATGTTAGGCAACGCTCACCTCTGAGCACGCGGTAAGCGACTGAATAGAGCTGGAGTTCTTTCAGTCGGGCAGCATCGGACAGATTTTGAGACCCTTTATCCTTTTGGTGAGGAACTTTGTGGCCTCTCCAGCTGCTGCAAGTGTCGGGTCAGATACATTCGAATGGGGCATTGTACTCAATCATTGGTTTGATGAGTGATGAGTAAAGGGAGACTATGACCTCCCTTGATCTAGATGAGAATCCCTTCATGATAAGGTGGGCAATGTAGAAGGTCTTCCTAACTACTTTAGCTACATGGGTGTCGAATGACAGACTACTATCAACCTGGGTCCCCAGGTCCCTGATAACTTCTTCTGTGCTCAGTGGATTGCCACCTATTTGGTAGCTAGGGGTAACCTTGTTTTTCCCAAGGGTATGACTATGCATTTTTGGCATTTAACTTTAGGCGTGGCTCTGGCACCAGTTATCCGTTTCTGTGAGACCCTTCTGAAGGATATCTGTGTCAGATGTGTTTTCTACTATGTTTGCAGTCATCTGCAAACTTTGTCAGCCATAACCCTCCTGTGTTTGCTTGTACTTCGGAAAAGTAGATGCCAAACAAGAGTGGGCCCAGGACTGAGCCCTGTGGGACACCACTTGTGACAGGCTTTGAGTCTGACATGGCGCCAGCAACTCTGACCCTGTGGGTTCTGTCACTCAGCCAGTTTGCAACCCATCTTGTGATGTATGGGTTGACATTTAAGCTGATGAGTTTTTCAATGATACCCGAGTGGTATTGTATCTAGCCAGATCGAGGTAGGCTGTATGGACTGCCTTTCCCTCATCAATGGCTTTGGTGACTGTTTGAAAAAGTCAACCAAGTTTAAAAGGCATGATCTGCCTTTGACAAAGCCAAACTGGGTTGGATCCAAAGTCTGCAAATTCCTATGTCTTTATTTATGAGGTCCATTATGATCCTCTCCATGGCTTTGCAGATAAGGCTTGTCAAGCTAATGGGCCGTAATTTCAGGCTGGTGGAGGCACGAAGTGGTACCACAGTTGCAGTGCGCCACTCCTGGGTATCCAGAGGTAAGACTTTGATTAAACAGCTGTCCTAGCTGTGGGTTTAATTCCTCATTGAGTTCATGGAGCACACAGCCGAGACACCATCAGGTCCCATGGATGCTGTGTTTTTGCTTTGGAGAGCAGTTCTCACTTGGGCTTGGAGATGTTTGGGGGCTGCAATCGTTTGGTATAGATATCTCTCCTTTGGGGAGGGGAGAAGTTTGCACTGAACCTGTCAGCCAGTATGTTGGCAATGTCTGTAGGATCAGTAATCTTCACATCATTTTGAACTAGCTCTGAGCATATCTGGGAGTTTCCTCCCAGGTTTCTAGGCCTTATGATTGTCTTTTGAGTCTTTAGCTATTTTTCTCTCGAAATTTGCTTTGGATGATTTTATGAGAGCTCTTAGTTTTTACTTATAGTGATCAAGGGTGTCTTACCTTTTAAGGATTTTGCTCTATCTTGTAGTAGCTTCCTCCTTTTGTTGTAGAGTTTGTTTATGGCTGGGGTCCACCAGACTGGACGCTGCCTTGGTACAAAAAGTCTTTGTTTTGCTTGGGATTGCCTTATCCATGCAGTCCTGCAGGTGCTGGTAGAAGGCATTTGTAAGTGATTCAACACTAGTCTTTAGAAGTGTGAAGTCGGCTACTGTGGTCTTTTTATTTCAGGTGGGGGTGGGATGAGGACCTCCAGCGAGATTAGTTTGTGGTCTGATCTCACCAGTGAGGGGTACACCTCGGTGTTGAACATTGTGCTCCCATGTTCGTGATGATGAGATCAAGTATGTTATCTCCTCTTGTGGGGATGGTGACTAGTTGTTCCATGGCATTCGAGTTTATGAATTCCAGGAACTTTTGGGCTAGGGTGTTTGGGCTTGAGTAGTGTTCCCAGTCTATATTAGGGTAATTGAAGTCACCTAGTATGATAGTGTTTGGTGATACATTTATCCCTCTAGTGTTTTCAGGAAGGCCATGTGAGGTTCCTGAGTTTGTGAGGGTGGCCTGTAACATGCTACAATTTGCAGAGCAGTCTTGCCTATGGTTAATTGCACCTGGATGGTCTCCGATGCATCGTGCATTGCCACCAGTCTTGAGGTGTGGGTGTCCTTGATGAATATGGATACCCTCCTTTCTTGGTATTGTCCGGATTTTGGGGCGGGCATGATATGAGGTAAAACCTGATAGCGCTGGGGTGCTCTCAGGAGCCTTGAACTAGGTTTCTGTCACAGCACAGACATCGATGTTCTCTATACTGAGAAGGGCCTCGAAAAGGCATTTTGAGATTTAGACTCCTGGCATTGAGCAGCATTACCCTTAGTTTTTTCCTTTTTGTGTTCTAGGGTGGTAGGTTTAGAATTTGAGCCTTGCCTAAAAAGGCACTATGGGGTGGCAAGAGCCTTTGCCAATATCCGAATCCCAGGGGTGACAGGTGCAAACCGTTGTCCAGCATGTCATCCCAGGCAGACAGACACTGGATCCCCTTTGAATGACACCAGTGTTTAAGCCAATTGTTAAAGCTGATCATCTTATCTCTGTATTGTGGCATCATTCTTGGTGAAGGTAGGATACTGCTCAAGGTCAGGGTCATACCTGCCTGGGCTACATAATCAGAGAGCTCTTCAATGTCTCTTTTCATGTAGTCCAAAGAGGTTGTTTTGTTTATTGTGTTTCCTGTGTTTCCAGCAGCCATCTTCTGCTAATAGAGAACACAGTGCACTGTGTGTAATTTATTAAATGGAATTTTTCTCCATTTGTTAAACATATGTTTGTTTGTTCTGATTTCCTGCCAAGAAGTGTATCATACAGCTGATTTGTCTGCAGTTAAAAGCATTCTCTAGAATCTCCTTGCTCCTTTACCTGTTTAAAACTTTCATTTAGTGGCTGTTTTTCTGCTATGATAAACATTTCTGTAATGTTTTCTGCCAACTACTGTAGCTATTAGCTGTAATAATGTTCATTACTGTAATTGCATTTTTACTGAATTACTAAAGTGTAAACTGCGTTTTCATACTGAGAGTTGTATTTTCTGTTTCTGAGTGCTCCATCTGTGCTTTTCTGTGCATTTATTGTAAGGCTCATGTGTTCTTGTCAGGTAGCATAGTGTGGATAGTTTGTTATCCAGGCCGGGTTGTTATTTTGTTGAGTTTCCTATGTTTCTGGCAGCCATCCTTTGCTGATAGTGTCTTGTCTTCTTCGTTATTGAGAATAACGGGGTTGCCTGACCTTCTCTGGCATGAGTGATTGGTTGAAAGAGCAGGGGATAGTGGTCTGGGTTGTAATTCAAGCTTCTAGATTCTTCCATCCTTTCTGGTATTTAAATCCTGTGTCTGCAGGGGGCTGTGCTTGTTTTTTTTCAGGCTGTAGAGTGATGATTCATCACTGGGACAAAGCAAAAATTCCCTAAGACTCCTAGAGCAAAATAAGTTATTTCTTAAATTTATTTCATTGAATTGCACTTTTTAACACTTATAATTGTGCTAAACAGCTAATCTACCTGATTGTGCACTGTTATAAAGCTTTTTTTACTGTTTCACTGCATCTGTGTACTGTTTTAACTGTATTTTTCATTGTCAGGTAGCATAGTTTGGATAGAGGCCTGCTGTTATCCAGGCCTGGTTGTTTTGTTTGTTGAGTTTCCTGTTTTTCTGGCAGCCATCTTCTGCTGATAGAGAACACAGAGTACTGTGTGTAAGGTATTAACTGGAATTTTTTTTCCACTTGGTAAACATCTGTTTGTTTGTTCTGATTTCATGCCAAGGAGTGTATCATATAACTGATTTGTTTGCAGTTAAAAGCATTCTCTAGAGTCTCCTTGCTCATTTATCTGTTTAAAACTTTCATTTAGTGGCTGTTTTTCTGCTGGCATAAACATTTCTGTAGTGTTTTCTGCCACATACTGTAGCTAATAGCTCTAATAGTCCCCCCCCCTCTGTACTGGTGACTTTGTAGATACCCGCCCCTACTGTAAATTTGATCAGGGACACTCCTCCCAATCTAGTGTCATTAGCTCATTCTACCTAATACAGAGAGAACATTTGAGAATGCCAACCCACTTAACCATCTATCTTCGGTTCCTCCTTTCTTCCGTTCCACTTTACTTAAAAAAAAAAAAAAAAACTTTTGCTAAAATTTCCTTGTGCTCTGACTGAGTGTGTTTCTCAGCTGATAAGTATATTTTTTGGCACTTTTTAACTGTTCAGAGTTGAATAAAATAATTGAATTCAGTTCAAAATACAGTTTGAATAAACTGCATTTATTTAAACTGTATTTGTTTTAATATTGCTACATACTCAAGTGTGTCAGCTTGCACTGCACTTGAATTGTTTTTAGTGCTGTTTTAGCTGCTTTTCTATTAAAAAAATTATAAACATATTATCTTCCTTTCCTGTAACTAGTCTAGTCCAGAAACAGATTTGCTGTATCCAGGAATGTTTGTAAGCTTCTGAGCCCCTCAAGCCTTTCTGTGTTGGAGGGAAGCCTTCTAGCTTATCAATGGGCGTGGTAAGCACTAGGTAGCCTATCTACCACAAGAGGAGTAGGTTCTGGCCCAGAAATTGTAGTTTACTGGCCGTTTGGGCAGTTTTTCCATATCTTTCAACTTTCTGGACTAAAAGCCTGCATTTGTGCTTTTTTTCCCGCCTTTTCTGTAACTAGTCTAGTCCAGATACAGACTTGCTATATCCAGGACTGTTTGTAAGCTTCTGAGCAGTGCCAAGGTTTGCTTTTCAATTTTTCCCTTAGATCTGCTAGTTCTCTCCTCTCCTGCACTTTTACTAGCTTATTAGTGTAGCACTTTACCAGACTTCTTGTAGCAATTATTGTAACACACAAAGTGCTACCAACAATAAACAGCTCCAGTAGTTAATATTAATGCCCATCCCTCCAGGCATGTCTAAAGGTGAGTTTCCTGTGTTACTTCTATTAACCTTGTGAACGTGGGCATCCTGAGGCAATGTAGCAACTGCCTCATGTACACTGACAACTCTCTCCTCTTACCTCCCAACACTCACACTTGTGAGAGATGCACTTATATATCCAAACTGGCAGCCACGTACTCTCCAGCCAAGACCAGAATAGCTGTTCAAGAGGAGAAGGTCAGCACTTGAACAACACCACATGGAACACATAGCCCTCCAGAACACACACCAGCATTGCCTTCACATAAAAACACAAACCACACGCCCACCTTTGCGGAGGCTCTCAATAAAAATCTACCCAAACAGCAAACACTTCCAAGGCAGAAACGCACTCGACCACCACAACACAACACTAATCACGAGACACATAACTCTACTAAACAGTTTCCCGCTCAATCAAAGCCCCTAAGGCAAAACAGCATGCGCAACACACTAGGCATAGGTGACTCGATAGTGAGGCACACTGATGTCCCACTCACTAAGTTGAATAATGAGAAAGTAACAGTCAGCTGCTTTTCAGGTGCCAGGATCTACCACATAATGCACACACTCAGGTCCCTCAACAACACGTACAAATATGACTCTGTCATTGTACATGTGGGTTTGAATGACCTGAGATGTACCTCTCTGGACTACATGAAAAGAGACATGGAGGAGCTCTTGAATTATGTTGCCCAGGTGGATATGACCCTAGCCCTGAGCAGCATCCTACCATCACCCAGAATGATACCACAGTACAAGCAGAAAATGATTGATTTCAACAATTGGCTGTTTCTGGTGTCATTATAAGGGGATCCAGTATTATTATTATTGTTGTTGTTGTTATTATTATTATTATTATTATTATCATTAATTATTATTATTATTATTACATGTTTGATAGTCCCTGAGCCTTATGTTTTAAAACTGGTATTGGATATGTAATTGCTGCTGGAAGAAATATTTGCATTAAAAACTTTATTAATCATTAAAAATATTCTTTCATTTCCAAATCCTTCTTTTTTTAACCAGGGCCATGTGAATGTTGAGTAAATGGGAACAAATTTCCAAGAAAACGTACACTAATTTAATTGTAAAGACCAGCATAAAGTAATTAACACAGATCAACAACAGCTGTTTTCCATGCTTCTTCTGAACTTCTCCATAGTGGACGATGGAAACATTCCAATAGAACACATGTAGCTGTAGGAAATTGCAAGGTGACATTTAGGTTCATAGGTAGGTACTAGGCCTAGCCGGAATGTGTTGGCTTTCGCCGCCCCCTTAGATTAGTTCCCTGTGCCTCTGTCCAGCAGAGCAATTGAAGTGATCCCTGGGATAAACTTGCTGTTTTCCATGCTTCTTCTGAACTTCTCCATAGTGGATGGTGGACACATTCCAATAGAACACATGTAGCTGTAGGAAATTGCAAAGTGACAATTAGGTTCATAGGTAGGTACCAGGCTATCTGCCTGAAGGCATTTATAAGCCTAGCCAGAATGTGTTGGCTTTCGCCGCCACCTTAGATTAGTTCCCTGTGCCTCTGTCCAGCAGAGCAATTGAAGTGATCCATGGGATAAACTTGCTGTTTCCCATCCACTCGTCAAGGTTTCTCTTGAAAAGGGTTAGCAAGGAGCTCTGACTAATCTAGATTGGAATCTTGTTGCAGAGCATGGGAAGTCACTGGGAGAGGAATCTATCCCTCCAGCATGTCCTATTTATTGTTGTGGTGAGGTTTAGATCCCTGGAGAGTGTGGCTCAAGGGGATATGGTTTTCTTTAGGTGGAGCACGTCCATCAGTTCTGGGTTGGACATGGCCTTGTATGTCAGGCAGAGATCACATCTGAGTAGGCGGTATGCAACCGAGTACAGCCGGAGTTTCTTCAGTCGAGCTGCATAGGGCATCTGCTTGAGGCCAGTGATCCTCTTGGTGAGGAACTTCTGTGGTCTTTCCAGTTGTTGCAGGTGTCTTGTAAGGTACATCTGAAATGGGGCATTGTAGTCTATGATGGGTCTGATGATTGATGAGTAGAGGAGCCCAATGACCTCTTTCAATCTGGATGCAAACCCTTTTGTGATTAGGTGGGCCACATAGAAGGATTTTCTAACCACTTTGGCCATGTGATTATCAAAGGAGAGGTTGCTATCTACTTGGGTCCCCAGGTCCCTTATTACGTCTTCCATATTTAGGGGGCTACCACCTATGTGGTACTTTGTGGGTACATTGTTTTTTCCAAAGGGGATGACTATGCACTTTTTGGCATTTAGCTTGAGACCATGGTTTTGACACCAGGTATCTGTCTCAGTGAGACCCTTTTGGAGAATGTCTGTGTCAGCTGGAGAGTCATTATAGCACCTAGTTTGCAGTCATTTGTGAACATGGTGAGCCATAGTCCTCCTGTGCTTGCCTGTACCTCTGAGAAGTATATGCCGAACAGGAGGGGTCCTAGGACTGAGCCCTGGGGAACTCCACTTGTAACAGGTTTAGAGTCAGACCTAGCTCCTGCAACTCTGGGTTCTGTCTGTGGGCCAGTTGCAATCCATCTCGTGACATAGGGGTTTATTTTCAAGCTGGTGAGCTTGTCTATAATACCTGAGTGGGGAATATTGTCAAAGGCCTTTGCAAGGTCTAGGTAGGCTGTGTGGACCACCTTTCCCTCGTCTATAGCCTTGGTAACTGTCTCTAAGAAATCTACCAGGTTTAGGAGGCATGATCTGCCCTTAATAAAGCTGAACTGGGTTGGGTCCAGTGTTTGGAGGTTTCCAATGTCTCTGTTAATGAGATCCATGATGATGCACTCCATAGCTTTGCAGACCAAGCTAGTCAGGCTTATAGGGTGTTAGTTCCCAGGGTCTTTGTGGCTCCACCTTTGTGGAGAGGAATAACCATTGCTGTGCACCACTCTGTGGGCATGTAGTCTGTGGAGAGGCTGAGTTTAAACAATGTGTTTAGGTGAGGGATTAGTTCATCTTTGAGCTTGTGTAGGACGCAGCCTGGGACACCGTCCGGTCCCACTGATGCTATGTTTTTGGCTTTGGAAAGGACTGTTTTAACCTGAGTGACTGTGATTTCAGGGGCACTACATTCTTCTGGTATAGTTATGGGCCCTTTTGGGGGTGAGAGGGGGGTGAAGTTTGCACTGAACCTGTATGCCAGGATGTTGGCTATATCGGTCAGTTCAGTGTATTTTGTGCCATTCTGCACTAACTCCGAGCAGATCTAAGAACTGCCACTTAGATTCTTGACATAGCTAAAGAATGCCTTGTGGTTATCTTTGGAGTCCATGGCAATTTTTCTTTCGAAGCTAGCCTTGGATGATTTTATGAGGGAACATAGTTTCTTGCTGATACTGATAAGGGATGTCCACCCTTCTTGGGATTTTACTCTTTTCTGTACTAGTTTTCTCCTTCTATTGTATAGCTTGTTTATGACAGGGGTCCACCAGACTGGTTTCCTTTTCTTGGAGCAGTGAGTCTTGGTTTTGTTTGGGATAGCGCAATACATGCATTCTTGTAGGTGCCCATAGAGTGCATTAGTAAAGGATTTTGCAGCTTGGACAGCATTATCCTTTAGCATGGGGCTTTGAAACTTCCCACCTCAGTCTTAAGTAATGTGAAGTTTGCTTTTGAAAAGTTTTTCACTGTGGTGTCTTTGACCGGGGGTGGTGGCGGAATGTGGATATCAAGAGTGATTAGTTTATGGTCAGATCTAACCAGCGAGGGGCTGACCTCTGGTGTGGAATACCGGTCGCCCATGTTGGTGATGACCAGGTCCAATATGTTGTCACCTCTGGTGGGGGTGTTAACCAGTTGATCCAGGGTGTTTGAGTTTATAAATTCTAGGAAATGTTGGGCCAGGGAGTTCATACTTGAGTAGTTCTCCCAGTTAATGTTTGGATAACTGAAATCACCCAATACCAAGGTGTTTGGTAGAACCATTATGTTTCCCAGTGTTTCCAGAAATGCGGAGTGGGGGTCCTGGGACATGGTGGGCGATCTGTAGTAAGCTATAATTTGAATAGCAGTTTTGCCCATTGTTAGTTGACGTGGATGATCTCTGAAACATTGTGCTGTGCCACTAACCTGGAGGTGTGGGTATCCTTGATGAATATGAATACTCCCCCGCCTTTTGTATTTTGGTCTGGGTTTTGTGGCTAACATGTATGGTATGAGTTGTAGCCTGGTAGTGCTGGGGTGCTCTCAGGAGCCTTAAACCAGGTTTATGTTACTGCACATATATCGATTTTCTCCATACTGAGGAGTGCCTCGAGTGCGTGCATTTTGAGGTTTAGACTTCTGGCATTGAGCAGCATTGCCCTCAGTTTTTTTGTTACTTGTGCTACTTACGGTGGTGGGTTTGTCTTTTGAGCCTTGCCTAAAAAAGGCACTATGGGGGTGGCAAGTGCCTTGGCCAGTATTCGAAAGCCTAAGGGTGACAGGTGCAAGCGGTCTCTAGCAAAGCAGCGTGGCTTGTCAAGCATGTAATCCCAGGCTGACTGGATCCCATTTGAATGACACCAGAAGCTTAGCCAATTGTTGAAATTGATAATTTTTTCTCTATACCATGGTATCATTCTTGGTGAGGGCAGGATGCTACTCAGGGTTAGGGTCATACCAGCCTGGGCTATGTGATCAGAGAGCTCCTCCATGTCTCTTTTCATGTAGTCCAGTGAGATATGGCTTAGGTTATTCACACCAACATAGACAATGACAGAGTCATATCTGTACTTGCGCTGGAGTGACCTGAGTGCTTGTGTTATGTGGCAGATCCTGTCACCTGACAGGCAACTAACTGTAACCTTCTCCTTGTTCAGCTTAGTGAGTGGGACGTCAGTGTGCCTGACTATAGAGTCACCTATTATTAGTGTATTGGGTATGTTATTTTGCCTTAAGGGCTGTGATTGTGTGGCACACTGGTTTTGTGAAGTATGTGTTCCATGGTTTGAGTTGGGGGGTGGAGGTTGCTTGGATGTCTGTTTAGGAGGTCTCTGTTGCTTTTGCATATTTTTATTTAGAGCCTCCGAGTATGTTTTTGTGTATTTATGTGTGTTTTTTGCCAGTGCTGGTTTCATAGGTCTATGTGAGTCTGGTGGTGTGATGCAAGTAATTCCCTTCTCCTCTTGACTGCCTGGTCCAGTCTTGGGTTGAGAGAGCTTAGCCTCCAGTTTGGCAGTATAATTGCATCTCTCAAATGTATTAGTGTTTGGTGGAAGGAGGAGTGGATTGTCTGTGTACATGAGGCAATTGTAACATTGCCTCAAAATGCCCAGATTCAACAGTTGGACCGAAGAGTACACCTGAAACTGCCCTTTGGACATGGTTGGATAGGTACAGTGAACTGTTTTACTGATTGGCTAGTAAGGTTGAATAGAGAGCCTTGTCCTTCTCTACAGTATAGGGGGGTCTAGTGCTAAGGATTATTAGTGTTTGCTATGAGTTTTGGGCAAGTGCAGGGATAAGAAGTGAATGATTTGAGTGCTTAAGTTGAAAGTTTGTCTAATTCCAAGGGAAAAATTGAAAAGTAGACTTTGTGGAGTCAGGAAAAGTTATACATTAGCTAACCGGTGGTGCCCGGCATGTAAAACCATGCAAATGCAGGTTTTATAGCAGGGAAATGAAAGAGATAGAAATTAGCCCAAAATGGCGAATAAACTACTAATTTCTGGGATGAAACCACTCCTCCAGGGACAGATAGGCTGCTCAAAGCTCCCTCTCTCACAGTGAACAGAGAAACTTCCTTCTATCCAAGTAAGGTATGGGCAAACACAGAAACTTGTAACACAGCCCTGAATTCAGCAGTAACCTGAAAACTGGACTAAACGAGCTTAGAATGGTGGGAAAACAAGTATATATATTTTTTTCAGAAAATAAAGCAGATACAATCAAAAAAACACTTTAAATGCACAGAAATGTCTATCACGCTTGAGTGTGTAGCCTACAACAGTTAAACAGGTAATTTAAACACAAAAGCAACTTTGTTAAAGTGCAGGTGACCTCAGTCAACCAAGATGCCCCCGAACATGTGCTCAGACACATAGCCTCCACAAACACTAGGCCCAAACACAAGCCTGAATATGGACAATGCTACAAATATCCACACTACTTAGAAACAAACTGCAGAAATGTTTCTCACAGCAGAAAAGCAGCAGTGAGCCTTTAAATGAAAGTTTTAAACAGCTAAAGGAGTCTCTAGAGAAAGCTTTTAACTGCAAACAAGTTATCAGAATCAAACAACCCAACAGATGCTTAATAAACGTGGACAATTTCCAATTAATACTTCACACACAGTGAAACTTGCTAGAAAAATATACAGTAGACAAAGTGCTACAAATAACTCGAAAAAATAAGAAAAAAAACAGGATACTTAATGTTATATATTATAGATCCGAGTTTGCTCAGTGTCCTTCCTTCAATTAGTTCAGTGTGAAATGGCAGAAACACTCACAAACTTAACTTCTTAGATAACAGAAAGTTGAAACCTGAGACAACTTTTTGCTAAAGAACAATAAAACCCCAAAAGACAACTACACAATTCTTAGTATCACTATACAGAAATGTTGGGCAAAATATCTAAGAAGGTTAGGTTACTGCTTCTATTGTGCTATGGCTAATTTAGAAAGTTAAAAGGTTTTTGAAAATTATTTGATACACCACTGTGTCACAGTATACATTTATTGGTTCCTAGATACCTACTAGGTTATTAATCTGTAACAATCTTTAACTCATTACATCCAGGTGACACCTCTAGGTGCACCTGCAGTTAACTCCTACTGACGACTCTAGGTGTCAAATATTGCTTGTTCATATTTGGATCAATATTTGCAGGCACTAAAAAATAACAGAATAGCACATTACTGCCTACTTCCCCTAAAAACTTTAACAGAAATACCCTTGAGTATCTTTTTAAAAGTTTTTTGAAAATTATTTGATACACTATGTCCCATTGAGTTGCATGAATTAAGACAATCGGTCTATACATTCATCTATCCATACATCCATTCTTCCACAACCCTTTTTCCCATTTTTGGTCGGGTGTCATTTCAATAATGACAATCATCCAGAGCCGATGTTCACACCGCCAAGTCATTACCTCTGCAATGTTTGTAATTGTAATGTAATTGCTTGTTCATATTTGGATCAATAATTCCAAAACCATGCTAAGTACAAGGTTTTAAAAGCTTACACAGTTATAAAGTCAACTGCATTAATATTTGACCTCTGTCTAGTGCAGGTAAAGAGCTATTAACCACTGTTTTTATGATATCAATTTATATGGATATAATTTTCACAATTTTCTAAATATTTGAACAACCAAGTAACACAGACAGAACTCCTTAGCCTCATATGAAAGCTTACAGCTTGATGAATAAAATGCTGCTAACAGTATATGTGTAACTTGAGTGGTTGCTGAGGTATTGTAAGTTGTTTACAAAATATTACAAACACAATAGTTACTGTGTTTACTGTGACTTATAAAATTTAGTTTAAGACCTAGAACCTAAAGAATACAACCACTACAAAAATAGTTAGTGCTGAAGGGTTTGCCATTTATACTTCTTTCATAAACCCTATGATTCCAGAGATATAAACATTTGCTTGAAATGTGAGAAAACAAAGTTTTGTTCTTAGCATAATGTTCCATCTGTGTTGTTCAACTTCATTCCATTAACCTGTGGGAGTATGGTTCCGATGCTTAGAACTGACCGTCAGCCTTCTTCCAGCTCAAGACTTCTGATTTGAGGTCCTCCTTCCTACCCATAATGCTCCGTTCCCCCACAATACCTCAGATCATGTTTGCCAACAAGAACATAGGGTTACCACCTGTCCATCTTTGCGAGGGACAGTCCCTCTTTGGGCAGTTGTGTCCTGCGAAAAAAGTAATCAAAAATAATGCACCCAATAGCCATCAAGGAAAACTCTTCTTTATTGGAAACAAACACCAGCAAAATCCATTAGTTGTTAAGCACTTTCATCATAGACAGTGACTTCATCAGAACAAGAATAATTCTCATGATTAAGATGCCTATATATACCTTGTAAATTAGCACATAATTAACTAATAAATTAACTTGAATAAATCAGTTAGACAATACAACTCTCTTAAAAGCACATTCTCAAGTATAACAAGTATGTGTATCCACAGCCCTTGCTAAAACATTATGTATAAAAATATATAGTTTAAAAATGTTGATGTTCAAAATATATAAAAAATAAAAATGTATAGTATGTAAATACATTTTTTATATATAAAAACATCTGAAAATAAATTTGAATGTACTACTGTGTTTTAGTAGAGAGGAGACAAACAGTTGTATAGTCACCTAGTTGATCTAAAATCCCATTCCTTAATTTGGATTCTGTCCTTTAGGGCTGGTAATATGGAAACATTGCCATTTAATCCTGGGGAGAAGTTAGCAGCAAGCCTTAGTTGCCAAATAAGTTCCTTTTTGCTGAGCTGATTCTTCCAACTCCCCCCCTCCCCCAGGTTCAATGCCAACTGTATCCTGTATACCAAACTTAAAACCTTGAAAATTTAAAAACTTAGTGAATGCCTGTACAATGCATTAGTTTCCTTTTTGTTTTTTAATTCATATAGATGTTCATAGATTCTACGCTTAAAAGATATTTTCATCTATCCGACGTAATATGCCGGAAAGGTATCACACATTGACAAGTATACTAACCTCTGTGTTCTACAGTTACCGTTCCTGAAGGTAATATTAGTACTTAGTCCATCACTCAATGTAGAAACAGTTCCCCTAAAAATAAAAGTGCACTGTGAACAGCAGCCACAACTTGTAGTCCCTTTACCATTCCCATTTATATTAAAATTTTTAGTTTTCTCTACCAATTTCATAAGGTTCATTCCCACCTTATTGATAAAAAAAGGTTGGTCACCCAAAATTTGATAAATATCCTGATTGGTCCGAAAAATGCTCCAATTTCTTCGCAAAATAGCCTTAATATTTTTGGATATTGTACTATATTGTACTATACATGCTCTTGTAAATGCCACGGAACCAGGATGGTGCTGAGAACTGACCGAAGATGGCTTTATAAAATGACCTGCTCCCAAAAGGGGTTTGTACTTCCTATCCCATTCACCAAAAACTTCATCCAAAATTAAATTGATCATGTCTTTGGGATAACCCCTTTGTAAAAACATGTTGGTCAAATTAACAAATTCTTTTTTAACATTAATAAGTTCAGAAGTCATTCGAGCAATAAATATAGCCTGTCCTTTAACAATGCTTTTCTTTTGCGAGAAGGGGTGGTGACTAGTGAAATGCAAGTAGGAGTTACAAAACGTACTCTTTCGAAAAACCTGAGATCTAAAACCATGGTCATTGTGAGAAATTAATGTATCCAAGAATGGTAATTGTTGTTCGTGAGAAGAAAATGTAAACTTAAGGAAGGTAGTAGTTCCATTCAAATAGTCAATAAATGCAGGAATGTTGTCTTTATCTCCCTTCCATAAAATAAAAATACCATCCAGGTACCGATTATACAATAATACATGTTCAGCCCACCAAGTACTGTTAAAAACATGTTTGAGCACCCATCTAAAAAGGACTATGTTGGCATACACTGGTGCACAAACTTCTCCCATGGCCACCCCAGACATTTGCTGGTAATATTGCCCTTTAAAATAGATGTAATTATAATCTAAAACCATAGACATTAGTTCTCAAATTAAGGTGACCTCCCCATGAGTCAAACTAGAGTCGAGAAATAATATCTCCTCAAAGCATTCCATACCATCTTTCTTAGGAATACAAATAAATAAGTCCTTAACATCTATGGTTAAGAAAATAAGATCTTGGCTCCATATATCTTGACTAGGTTGTCCCAAAAAGTCCCAAGAGTCCCTAGCCAAATGTGGAACTCCTTCAACAATGTGCTTAACCTTATTTTTCACAAGGCTGGACAAGTTGTGAGTCTTAGACCCCCTAGCAGACACTACAGGTCGAAAGGGTGGTGAGAAAACACACTTGTGCACCTTAGGTATGCCAAAAATCACAAGAACCTTAGGGTGGGCATTAATCAACAGATTGTAGGTGTCCTGGTCAATACATTGGTCCAACAAAAATTCTAACAAAAAACTGTCAATACGTTGGTATCCAATGTGTATCTGGTTAATGGACACCTGTGTATAATTGTCCTGGTCAAATAACAAATCCTGAATAATGCTGATGTAATCAGTAGTATTAAAAATAACTATACCCCCTTCTTTATCGGGGGTCATAATCCGCACCAACTTGTCCCCTCTAATTTGATTCAATAAAGTCCTCTCTTTTGGGTTAAGGTTGGAAAAAAAAACTTTTTTATCCTGCCCAAAGGTGATATATATCCTCCTTAATGGCTGTCTCAAAGGTATGAATAAGGGGATGCAAGGGTGGGTTAAATACACTGGTTTTCCTAAGACCACCTTTCTCATTATAAATGCCCTCCTTTTTTGAAAACATGACCTGAAAGTTCAATTTCCTAGTATAGAAATGAATGTCCAGGAGACAATCAGCAATGTCCGGAATACTAGCAGGCACAAATTTAAAACCCTTCAAAAAAAGTGTAAAGTATTCCTTGGTGATGGGTCAGTTGGTGTACTTGTAAATATTAAATCCTTCAAAAGTGTGAACAATGTTGTCACCTTCAACATTAGGATGTATACATAATAATAATTCCTGCCCCTCCCCCTGTATGAATTTTTCCTGGGATACTGTCCCATATGATTGTGTCCGTAATTCCTGCTTGATATTCTTTCTGAGTGATGTAACGGGGGAAAATCCTAATTAACTGTACCTTCTTGTATTCCCTCAAACTCGGGTTCCTCATTAACAAGTGCCTCATCATTAAAAAGTTGTTGTTCATCCAATACACCAATGACATTTTTAACAACATTTTTTTTAGTAGGATATGCCTCCTTTAAGTGATATTGTTTGATATCCCTAGACATTTCTTCTCTACTCTTTCTAAAACTTTTTGATAAAACAATTCATATTGTTCAAATAACAAATTACTGATAATCTGTGAATTCAATATGGCCAGTTCGTTCTGCAATTCCACTTGCATTTTATCATGATAAACCAACACTTTTTGCAACAGTTCAAGACCCCACCCATTAAACATGTTGGTAAAATCCTCAATCCACAATAATACAATTGTCATAGTAAAAGCTAAATGGAAATTTAAAAACCCATAGGCCCTTTGGTACCACTTTGGCTTTGATACATTCCCTAAAGTATTTAGACTCAAGCTGCAAGGTTTTATATTTAAACAGTTTTTTTTTCAACTAAAAAAATGGCAGATATCCTGAGCTTTTAGGACAATATTTCTTAAGTTTTCTTTAATAGTTGCATAAAGTGAAATGCAGTGCAAGCTGGCGTACTCTCTGTCTGAAAATAAATAAAAGCAACAAACAGAGATTTAAAAACATAGCCAGTCTACTTACAGGCAGGCTGTGTGTATCTTGTGATCGGACTTGCCCATTCTAGTTCAAAATCCCCTCCCCTTCCAGCTACGTAACTAAAGTTACTTATCCCCCTTCAGGGCCCGACATTTTTAGACACTCCAGTGCTCCTGGACCCAGATGGCTGCCCTGTAGCATAGTATGTAAAGTGTTTCTCCAAGTATCATGTATTTAAACTAAATGTTTTACTGTTGTCATGAATACTGAGTAAATAAACTGATTCAGTCAGCATTGTTGCTAAACTGCACAGGCAGCGCTGTTATGTGTATCTATAGCTGTTGCATCACTATAGATGCCTGCTTGTATTTCAGAAAAAAACAAACAGAGAGTAATGTGTATTTAATGCCATAACAGATACTTGTATGCTGGAATGCATTGTTGGGCTCGTTGCCAAACTGTTTACTCAATTGCTAACTGATTGGAGCTTAAAAGTGTTGTTTTGCTGATCTAGCACATCGCTGACTTCTTGGGTGCTTTATAATGTTATTTTGCTGAACTTGTTAGTTGTTAAACTGTAGCCTAAAACTCTTATTTTGCCCATAACTGACTTTTCTTTTCTTCACTAACTTATCTTATCCATATTTCTTTATTTCTGTTTTATTCTAGATACTACAATGCTTCCTCTCCTCACACTCCTTGCTAGTACTGCATTTTTTTTTAAAGTGACTCATATCACTACTACACACATTACCTAACAGCCTCTCCATATATTTTCATTATCTTCCTTTATTATCTATATCAACACTTTTACTAGCTTCTTTCTTTCAACTAATACTCTTTAGCAACACATAAATGTACCTTCGTATTAACTATTCTAAGCCTATTAAGATATACGTTACCTTCATTATGTACTCGTAACTGACAGTCTCACTGTTAGTAAATGTTTAAAAATTATAAATATGTTTTTTTGTTGTTGATGTTAACATTGTTTAAACTGTGTTTACGTTACCTTCATTATGTACTCGTAACTGACAGTCTCACTGTTAGTAAATGTTTAAAAATTATGTTTAAACTGTGTTTACGTTACCTTCATTATGTACTCGTAACTGACAGTCTCACTGTTAGTAAATGTTTAAAAATTATAAATATGTTTTGTTGTTGATGTTAACATTGTTTAAACTGTGTGGAGCTTTTCTCCCCGGGCCTCTACTGAAAATGGACATATATCCAGCTAGACTAGCCCGGTCAACAAATGTAAAATAAAAAAATAAAATAAAAATAAATAAAATAAATTTTGTGGGACTAGAAGTATTGTACGCCATGCTAACACTGTGAAGCAAGTAATATATTAGTCGCTGAGTTAATAGTCATTCGTAGCCTGATTCTTGCACACACTACCTGTCTACACATAGCCTAACCTAGAAACACAGTGAATTGCAAGGAATACCAGACTGAAGACTGTTGTGTAACCTTTAGTAACTGTTAATGGTGAGACTCTTGTATGTTTAAATTAGAACGCTAACTTCATACCCTTTGTTAGGTATTATCCCCCTCTGCATACCACTCCTGCCTACCAAATCGGCGTCACTAGGAAGACACCATCTGCCTGAAGAACTTCATTTTGAAATTAACTGCTAGCCATCTATAGGGGAAAGCAAAAAAGGTTAATATCTCTATAAACTGTTGTAAATTATTTAAGCAGGCCTTGGGTGCATATCACTGCAAGGTATCCCCCAGTTACCCACTCAGGGAGCCTCTTTCCATCTAAAGGTGTACAACACCTACCAAAAATATAACCAGTTGCCCTACATTTATTCAGGAAACAAACAGGTAGCATTTAATGCAAGCTGGTGTACTCTCTGTCTGAAAATAAATAAAAGCAACAAACAGAGATTTAAAAACATAGCCAGTCTACTTACAGGCAGGCTGTGTGTATCTTGTGATCAGACTTGCCCCGCTCCGCTAGCCCTGCGGGCTTGCTTCATGCACCATCCTGCCCGCATATCCCACCTGCCCCCAGTAGTGCTAGATTTATACTAACTTAGCCACCCCGCCTCCTCTTTCTTCCAATCAGCATCTCTCACCCCACCCCTCCCTCCCTCCCAGTCAGCATCTATCATCACCATAGGATTACCCCCGCCTCTTTACACATACCTATTATCTCTCACCACAAAAGGGTGCTACTCTGCCACTATCTATTCCTTCCTTCTTATCTTATCCAGGTAACCTCAAGCCCTAAAATGTCTAGGACTCTTTGTTCACCAGCACCTAAGCATTCACTGGCTATCACTCTGCTGTCTATACTACCTATCCTTTGCCTCCTCACCGCCTACGAAGGCTAATACTACCTTGGATTCCACTACCCTAGTCATCACACCAGTACCCCTAACTTCTCTAATAACACATCTTACCAAACTATCCCTCACACAACTAACCTCACATCCCCTTTAAATCACCACCCAATTAAAACACTAAACTCCAACCCCAAAGACAAGCATTATCTAAAACATATACATAAATTTCTAAAACTTATCATCAGATTTCATCACAACCTAATAGTAGACGGGGACATCCATCCCAACCCTGGCCCTTCTTCTCACAGTGTCACTAACTCCAACAACTATACTTCACCATTACTCTACCACTCAATAGATCCACTAACTCTCTTCTCACCTTTCACCTAAACATCAGAAGCATAAACAACAAAATACATGACCTACATGCCCTATTAGCAATCCATTCCCCAGATATAACGTGCCTCACAGAAACCTGGCTAAAACCTGCTACTGCTGATGATGAGATATTAACACCAAGATATAATATTCACCGATTAGACAGAGCTACTAAAAAGGGAGGGGGATTAGCAGTTCTCTATAAAAGCACACTAAGTGTTAATAGAGACTCCATGCAGCCACCCCCATTTAATAATGCTGAAATCCTTATAACTAAACTTCGAATTCACCACAACATATGCATAAACATTGCCTGCATCTACATTACCCCAGGGAACAATATAACCACCCTAGAAGATATCCTCCAATGGTTATCCTCTAACCAGCCCCAAGAAACCATTGTGCTTGGTGACCTCAACATTGACTGGACTACTTGTGCAGCTGAATCCCCTGTCACCCACATAAATCTCTTCAGGTTCAGACAAACTACAACTGCTCCTACCAAGATCAGCAAACCTAATAACAGAGAAAGTATTCTTGATTGGATTCTTATCAATAATCATTACCACTTGTGTAAAGCTGGAACCCTCCCCGATGACCTAAGTGATCACTCTATAACTTACATTATTAATGATAAGGGTGAGAACTCCCATCAGCCCACCTATAGAACAGTCAGAAATACCAAAAACTTAAATCCTGAAAATTTCCAAAATGAACTTAACTCAGACAACTGGGCAATCCTAAAACATTTACCACTGGAAGACACAGTGGCTTATTTTAATACTAAATTCCTAAACATCCTAGACTCCCATGCCCCATCTCATAATATTTAAACTAGAACAAATTCAGCACCATGGCTCACTAAGGAAACTAAATTAAAACCAACTAAAATACTGTCATCTTAGGAATGACACAAAAAGATCCATTCAACTAGACAAAAAAAAGCTACTACCAAAACCTGCAGCAGAAGCATCAAAACAATCCCAAAAAGTTCTGGACAGGTATAACCAGCTTCTTCATCCAGGACAATCTACCATTCCAACCCTAACAAATTACACCCAAAAACCACCAGAGAACATAGCTAGTACCTTTAATAATTTCTTCACTGGAACAATCTAGTCTCTTGCTAACCAACTCAATCCCATACACTGTAACTTCACCACTAATACACCCTTGACTAGCTCCTCCACTATCATACACACTACTCACCATCCCTTCAACTTCCAACCTGTCTCTACCACTCTAATGTGGTCACTAATCAAAAAATTGAAACCCACCACCCTATCTGCTGGCATGCTCCCAGCTGAGTTCTTAAACATAGCTGCTGCTGTCATAGCATTTCCCATATCTATCCGGATCAACAGGCCCCTAACTCTTGGCTCTATCCCCCCATCTGGAAAATATCCCATGTTATCCCACTTCACAAAGGTGGAAGTTCCACAGAATTATCCAGTTATAGATCTATTGCCATTCTTTCACTACTGGACAAAATAATGGAAAAGTGTGTCCACAAACAAATTATGTACCATCTCATACAGAACCAAATACTGGCTGTTTCTCAGCATGGCGTTAGGCCACATCATAGCACCACATCAGCTCTCCTTTCCTTCACTAACGCCATATATCTAAACAGAAATAATAACTTGCTGTTGTCAGCCCTCTTTCTAGACCTTTCAAAGGCCTTTGATATGGTCAATCACCAATTACTCATCCACTCTCTGAAATCTATTTCCCTGGACAACCATACTATACAGTTGTTCCATTCCTATCTGAATGACAGACAACAAGCCGTACTTTGGCAGGGCAAACTATTCACTCTGTTACCTCTCACTCTTGAAGTTCCTCAGGGCTCCATTTTAGGTCCTCTACTCTTTTCCATCTTTATCAATAACCTACCCACTGCCATCCCAGATGCATCCTGTATCCAATATGCAGATGACTCCAGCCTGATCTGCTCAGCCTCCTCCCCAACAGCCTAGCAAACCCTAACCCAGAGTACATTCAACACACTTGAAAAGTGGCTCTCAAATCACCGTCTTCTGTTGAATCCCAATAAGAACAAACTGTTACTCTTTACCCCCACTTGCAGGTCCCCCCCACTTTCCTTTACAATAACATCAAACAATGGCACCTCTATTTCGCCAGATATTCAAACCAAGCTCTTAGGGGTAATAGTAGACAATAATCTCAAATTTGACCTACACATCAATAAGACTATCAAAACCATTAACAAAAAGCTTGGTTCACTATATAGAAGTAAACCTTTTCTAACCCCAACAGCTAGAATCGCTATCGCCCACTCTCATCTCCTCTCTACCCTTTGTTATGCTTCCCCTATACTCTGTAACCTAAACAAATCAGAACTTACCAAAATCTCTCACTGCTACCACCATATTGCCAGATTCACCACTGGATCAACATACAGGACACATCACTGCCACAACCTCATACTCCTAGGGTGGCAATAACTGACAAGCTTAATACAGCTCAGCCAGCTAATAGTGGCACATAATATTCTCAACCAACCCGAAAACACCCCCACCCTTAAAACTATCATAAAAGTATACAGCAACTCCAGACCATTACGCTCATCCAACAAGCTGTTAATCCAAACACTGAAAACTAATAACTCAGTTGGTGACTCCCTATTTGCCAACTCTGTTGGGAAAGCTTGGAACTTACTTTCAGCAGACATTACCCTGGAACCCTCTCTATGCCTCTTCAAAAATGGCCTCAAACATTATTATAAAATGCACTGGCTCTGTCCATGTTGCAACCTTGATTAATTCCCATAACAACTCCCTAACTCAACAGTAATGTACTAGCTTCTTGCTCACAAATGCTTGCAATGACAATCTTGTTCTGTACATTTCTTTGTAATATAGTGTTGCTGTAATCCATCTGTTAATTAACTTTTGCATTCTATGACATACTGTTAAACTGTGGATCTCTCTTGAGGGACACACCATGCTTACTTGTAAAATCTGCTTGTTATTTAACTGTTGCTTGGGATGTTTTGTTTTTATCTGCTCAATTGGAGGTTTTTTCCCCTGTTACGTTGTAAAACCCTTAATATATATGCATGTTTTTGTCTGTATGCGTGGAGCTTTTCTCCCCAGGCGTCCACTGAAAATGGATATGTATCCAGTTGGATTATCCCGGTCAACAAATGTAAAATAAATAAATAAAATGAATAAATAAAACAATTGTTTTCCATCGGAAACACCTACATGTTATAAGAAATAAAATAAGTAATTCAAATGCTATAGGGATAAGCTTTTATTTTGGCAAAAAAGTGAAGTTATGTTCTTTGCACTGACCTTGGATATGTTTTGCCCTGCAAACCCTCACATTTCTACAAAAAATGTCCCACTTTGGATAATTGAAAAGGTGGCAGCCCTACAAGAACATAGTGTCTATTAACCATTAACTATATTAAACAGCATGAAGATCAAATCTATAAACATATATCATACAAGAAAAGAACATCAGAAATATAACCAAAGGAATAAGATTCCTTGTAACTTCTACTAGGCTTCTCAAAAATTTTTTGGATGGGGGGAGGGGGTGGGAAATTTAATGGAATGAAGTTGTACAACACAGAATGAATGTTATAGTAAGAACATAACTTCTTTATCTGATGTTGTCCACTTCATTCCATTAACCTGTGGGGCAGAGTCCACAGCTAATATAATCCAGGGTGGCCATCAAGGAAGGATATTCCAGAGTTCAGGAGAACCAAAGGCACTTCTACTCCTGGATACAATGTCCAATTTGTAATGCATAACAAAAGTATGGGGGTTTGACCAAGTAGTAGCAGCAGCACAAATGTCCTCAATAGAAACTCTTGACCAAAAGGCCTGAGATGTGGCCATGGACCTTGTAGAGTGCACCCTTACCAGACCTGGTAAAGGAATACCCTTGAAGGAATAAATAAATGTAATTCAGTCTTTCAACCATCTAGCCAATGTAACTCTGGTCACTGCTTTACCTTTCTTGTCATTCAAAAAGGAAAGAAACAGCTGATCGCATTTCCAGAAGGTATTCATTCTATTGGTACAAAAACGAAGTTGCCTATGAACATCAAGCATGTGTAAAGTGTACTCTCCTTTGTTCTGATACTGAGGAAAAATACTGGAAGATTGATTGCCTGATTAATATTAATCTCTTTAGCCACCTTGGGTAAGAAGGAAGGAGTCACTCTGTCTTTATGAAAAACTAAATATCAAAATTTTGCAGAAAGAGCTTGCAGCTCAGGCACTCTCCTGACTGAGGTAATTGCTACTAGGTAAAGAGTTTTCTAGGAGAGAAATTTCAGATCCACAGTGGCCAGGGGTTCGAATGGGAGATGAACTAAGGCTTTTAGAATCATAGTAAGATCCAACTGAGACATAGGGTCCTTGGGTCCTTGACTAGTGGCTGGAGCAGAAAGGCACCCCTAAGAAAAGCCTTACACAATTTTGAAGAGGCCAGAGACAATGAGTCAAAACCATGGTGGAATTTGGAAATGGCAGCAATTTGAACTTTGACTGTAGAATAGTTAGCATCATATTTGAAAAGGGAAGCCATAAAGGCTGTAAATGGACCTATCTGTTTCTGCTCATCACAAAAAGAGAAGCATTTTCACTTACTTTTGTAAGTGGAAGCTCTAGAGAATGAAATCAAACTTTGTCTAACTAGGGAAGACAGCCTGGGAGATCTAGCCATCATCAGAAGTGAAGAAACCATATGGTCAGTTTCAGGCCCTGATTGTTGGGATGTGGATGCCCCAAAGGATGAGAGAGTAGATCTGGACTCTGGTCCAACTTCATTTGGAGGAAAACCAGATGGGACCAAAGAAAGGTGAACCAGGTTTGTCGAGGCCAAAAGGGAGCAATGAGGATAACTTTGCTTTGCAAACTGAGAGCTTTCTGCAGGAACTTGGGAATCAACAGAAGAGGGAGAAATGCATAGAGTAGACTGGAAGGCCAAGTATGCACTAGAGCATCCTGGGGGGACTGTCCTTGAGGAGGGATCAAGAAAAACAACTTGCTGCATTTGTTCTTGAGAGGGGACACAAAGAGATTGCAGCAAGGATAAGCCCATTTCTGGAAGATTGCATCTGCCATGAACTGATTCAGGGCCCACTCAAGAGGTATCGGTAACACTCAGATGAGCCTGTCAGCAAGAATTTTGGATTCACCCAGAATGTGCATTGCTACCAGAAAGTGGTTGGAAGAAAATGCCCACTGCCAGACTCTCATAGCTTCTCAACATAGGTGGTAAGACCTGGTTTCTCCCAGCTTGTTGATGTACCAGACCACTGACATGTAGTCTGTTTGGACTTCAATAGTCCCTTGAGGAAGAAAGCTGTCTGGTTCCTGCAATGTTAGAAGAACCACTCTCACCTCAAGAAAATGCAACTTGGTCTACTGGGGCATCCATTTGCCTTGGACCACCTGGCCCAGACAGTGCCCTTGCCCATCCATGCTGAGAGGCATCCATGGATAATGTGGCAACTGGGCAGGGAAGAATGACTTGAGTGTCCTTGAGAGATCTCCAGGGAATAGAGCCACCAAAGAAGAGAGTCCCTGCGCACACAAGACAGGCTGATGGGAAGGTTCAAAGGACTCCTAAGAAGAGACTACTATACCAACAAGGTCCACTGAAGCATTTGCATGTGGAAACATGCCATTGGAAGAAGAGTTATGGTTGCTGCCATGGTGCCTAATGCTCAGAGAAATAGAGAGGCCAGAATTTTGAAGCAGTTAAAATCTGACTGATGTGGGATTTTAGATTTAATACTCTGCCTAATGTAAGGTAAACATAGGATATCCTTGTATCTAGATGTGCCCCTATGAAGTCTATAGTCTGTAATGGATCTACATGTGACTTCTGCAAATTGATAGTTATTCCTAGTGTAGAGGCTGATGAAGTAATCCCTGGTCCGGAGGAAAAGATGCCTAGTTGGGCCGGTTAGGAACCAGTCATCCAGACGTGGAAATATCTGATAACTTTGCAGCCAGAGATGAGCTGCAACAACTGCTAGACATTTGGGGAACACACAGAGGGTTGTGGTGAGACCAAAGGGAAGTGCCCAAAACTGGTAGTGACTGGCTCCCAGCCTGAAATGTAGAAAAGGCCTGGAGTACCTATCCATTTTGATATGGTAGTAAGCATCCTTGAGTTCTATCAAGCACATTCAATTGCCCATCTTTAGGAGAGGTAAGATGGATTGAATTGTGACCATTCTGAACTTTGTGTGATTTACCAACTTGTTTAGGGAGGTCATATCCAGGATAGACTGCAGGTCTCCTGTTGTTTTGGGCACCAAAATGAATCTGAAGTAAACGCTTGATCCAACTTGATCAGGGGAACTACTTGGATGACTCTTTTTTGCAGTAACCTTCTTATTTCTTGAACTGTGTCCTCCCTCTGACTTGGTGGAACATTGGGAAGGCAACATTTTTGTTTGGGAATGTCAGAAAATAGAATGTAGTATCCTCTGGATATGATCCTTAGCACTCATTTGTCATTTATGATGGCCTCCCAGGCTTCTGGGTACAGGTAGAAATGTACCCCCGACTGCTTCCAGAGGACATCAATCAGGCAACAGTTTAGGATCAATGGGAAAAGGCTTGTCTGAAGCAGGTTCCTGTGACCTTTGATACTATTGACCCCCTTGGCCACATAGGCAGTGTCTACCATTCTGACCATATCCCCCTCTGCCTTGGGGGAAAAGTATTCCTGAGTGTGCTGGAAAGAACCCTGCAATTTCTGAAAACATGTTTTCTTACATCCATGCTGGTTCCGGGAGAAAGTCCATTGTGGAGTAGAAAAATGGAAACTGATGGCAGACAGACTCTTGCTATCTTTCTTACTCTAGGTTAAAGTGTCACGTACCATGGGCCCAAACTAGGTAGAGACATCAAAGAGGGCATTAATAAAGGCCTCTTTGAAAGGATCCACAAAATTGCACAGCCTCATCTAGGCATTTGGCAATGCTGGAACCTGCCACCCTTGAGGTACCCTCTGCAGTATGAGAGATAAGCCTCATGAATGCATTGGCAGTGGAATATAGGGTGGCCAGCCTAGAAGAGAAGGATTCCTGTTCCTCAGTGGGGCTGGACCCAGAGACTGAGCCAAAAAAGTTGCTTAACTAAGTCCCTTTGTAGCCAGGTAAAATGGGAAAAGTAGTTCAAAGTCCAAAGCACAAAGGTAGATGTAGCATAGACTCTTTTGTTAAATATGTCCAATGACCAGGATTCTCAATTGGAGGAGTAGACAGAAAAGATATCCTAAGCCAACTCCTTCTTGGTGGCTGCCATGACAACCGAGGCATCTGTTGGGATTCCTTTGGTTCAAAAGGCTTTGTCAGCTGGGGCATTTAAAATTTTGTCAGTGCATTTAGGAATCAGTTTCCCTGTATTGGTTCCTTCCAGGATTTCGATGACACACACACTGGATGAGCAGTCAGCTTGGGGGGACGACGACACCCAGGTAGTAGATGGGCCGGATTGTAAAGCCTTCCACATTACTGATTCCTCCAGGGAAGGGTTTGGGAAGACCATCCACCCTTCTGGCAAAGGATTTCAAGGATGTCTCCAAAGGAGACCTCAATGGGTGGTGATTAGAGAGACCCTTTGCTTTCCTCAAAATTGGTAGTTGTAGGGAGGGATTTTGTTGGGGAATCCACATGCCTCCTTTTACCCAATCTCTTCTGAGGGAATTCCTCAGTGGGACATTGCAGAGAGGCGTCAGTAGAAGCTTGGGGATCCACCTAGGGAACAGTGTGGAGGCTTTCTGGAGCTGATTGTCCATGTGGTAGCTCAGAGGTCTCAGGCACAGTTCCAGAGTGAGGCGGGGGAAATTCCATTGTGGGAAGTGACAAGGATCTCGTAGGAATGAAGAGGACCATCTCCATAACCTTGAACACAGAAGAACTCCAAACCACTTGGACCTGTCTCATCAGAACTGAAGCCACAGGAACAGAAACCTCCAGAGAGAACTGGTCTCCTCCTCGGGGGGGGGGGGGGTCAGAGCTGAGTTGTCAAAGGCCAAGATTATGAGGGGAAGAGACAGCTCTGTTAACTTCAGAGTTGAAGTCAACCCCCAGAACCAACCTTGATGCTACAGCTCTGAGACACACTCTGAAAGGAAGCAGCCAGAGCTGAGTAAGGTGAGGAGAATGTTGGAGGTGAAGAAGAGATCTCTATTGGCTGTGACACCCCAGCACCGTGACCCAATGGAACTGACAACTCCAAAACCATGGGGTCATATTGGAGAAGGAGCTACCTGTTGGAACAGGGAGAGCCTCATGGATCCAGATATGGATGGGGCAGACACAAGCCCCATCTGGGTCTGTGACTGGAAGAACTGCCTCTTGAGCTTACCAACATCCTTAGAGGACAAGCTTTGGGAAGACCTAGATGAAGCAGAGGAAGGTGGTTGGGGGGATCTCTGTGGGTAGCAGGATGGAGACCTCTTAGTAGGCACTGGCAAAGAAGACCTTGGCTCTGACAGTGCTGGAGCTGATGCCAAGGTGTCACCACCTGGCCCCGTAGCAACTTAGGAAGAACAGCAATGAGGAGAGGTTGACATCAGATAGCTCAGAGCTGAACAAGTCAATTACAATGGTTTAGTTTTCTTCCTGGGCAGTTTTGAGGATGACCATGAGGGAGATGGCCTCCTGGACACCTGGGAATCTCTGGGTTTCTTTGATGGGGGTTGGGTCCCTGATGTAGAAGGCATCCCCAAGGTGATGGTAGGAGGAAGTAACCCTTTTAAAACAAGTTTACTTCTCCTGTACGCCAGAGCCCGGGAATGGAAAGTCCTGCAAATGTCACAGGGGGCATTTAAGTGGAGAAGCCCAAAACAGTACACACACTCCCTGTGGGCATCAGATAAAGGAATCTTCTACCCACAGGAAGTGCAATTTTTAAAGCCTAATGGCTTCTGATCAGCCATGAGGAAGAAAGAAGAAGAAGAAAAGTCAGAAAGGAGAAGTTTTTTTTTTTTTAACCTAACAGATAGAAACCCGAGAACTAGATAGGAAAGGAAATAGAAAGAAGTCAAAGAAGACAGGTAGGAAATGAAATAATAAAAAAAAAGACTCACCAAAAAATGATGGAGAAGCTCAAGCAAGAACTCCATGCCAACACTAAGTATGGCAAATGAGATCTGAGGTACTGTGGGGGATCGTGGCATTATGGGTAGGTAGAAGGAGCTCAAGTCAGGAGTCTCGAGCTGGAAGAAGGCAGGTGGTCAGTTCCAGCATCAGAACCATATTCCCACAGGTTAGTCTAATGAAGTGGACAGCATCAGAGCATAATTTGATTCTGTCAAAAAGCTTAAGCTCCGCCCATTGAAAGTTACATTGCAAACCTCCTGAGCTCCATTGTAGAGAATGAGTTAAAAGCTTAGACATACATTCCCATGAGGTTTTTATCCATTATATTTTAAGCATGAATAATCCAGAGATGAGCAGAGCATTTACATGTTGACCCTATACATGAGAGACAGTGGTGCTGAACCAGGGGTACATTTAAGCTTAGATTTGCTTGCACAAACATTTTATAAACTGGGGAATAAGAATTTCACAGTATTAGGAAATTTTTCATGTACTACTACAGGTATTATCTCTGCTTTACGTTGTCCATGTAATTTAATATACATAGGGGAGACTAAAACAATGTTTAAACATCAATTACAGGAACATGTCAGAGACATAAAGAAATGCAAAGTGGAAAGTTCCATTGCAGTGCATTTTTTTAATTGTTTAGGGTTGGGTATTTAAGGGGAATGTTTTGCTACTTTATTTTATACGTCTTGAAGACTGATTAAGTTGAGACTCTAAAGAATAAATACTTTGGATCCTGTTTCCTGCCTGTGTGTGGTATTTCTATTTTTGTGTCTTTCTACTTGGTGGTTTTGCGTAAATTTATGCTTACCCATCCATTCATCTAGATTATGGTTGAATAGGGTAAGAGAAGTATTTAGTTTATGTAGAGAGGAAGGAGATTCCAAATCTGTTGTATTCTCTGTGATACATATCTATCCCTCCATGTGTGCTAATTATATAGCAAAAGAGATTGAGATCTCTTGACTAGGCCTTTATGTGCCAGATGGACAGTAAGTCTAACAGGATAGGATCTGTTGAGGCTGTATACATAAAGTAGATGTTGGCCACCAGTAACCTGCATGACACTGAGAAGGAAAAGGCTTTGACATATTCTGCATAGTTTTTATCATTTAGGCCCTTCATTTTCTCAGTAAAGCATCATGGGCATTCAAGTTGTTTCAAATGCTTGGACAGGTATATACAAAATGAGTCATTGTACTCAATTATCAGCCTGATGAGTGCAGAATATAGTGGAATGATCAAGTTCCTCAACTAGGATGCCATTCCCTTAGTAATGTGCAATGAAAAATGACTTTCTTAGAATAATCGATAGGCTATTATTTCATTGAAAGATTGGATCATCAAATGGCATTTTGAATGGCATTTTGTTGAACATGCCATTCACTGAATCACTCAGACTGAGTTTGCTTTATGGTAGGGATTAGGAATTTTGCCCTTTCCTTACTGTAGTGCAATCTCGGAGATGATGTATATAATTAGCAGGGAGTGTGAGTGGCTCAATGAATGGCATTTCTGATGAAATGCCATTCAATAATTTGATCATTCGATGATTTAATATAGATCTGTAATGGACACATGGTGATCAAAGAACATTTCATCATCTACATAGGTTCCCATGTCCCTAACTGCTGGATCAGTTTTCAGGGGTGTGTGTTGTCAATGGGATAGTTACAAGGAGCTTCTTGCTTGTTGAGGGATACTATTATATGTCTCTTGGAATTTAGTTTTTTTCCATGGTTTTGACACCAGTTATTGGTTTGGAAAAGGCCTTCTTGGAGGAACATGGTGTCCTTCGGATAGATTATGATGGCACCAAGTTTACAGTAATCTGCAAAATTGTTCAGCTATAAACTCTTAACTGATCTTTCACTTCCAAGAAAAAAATGTCAGAGAAGAGTGGCCCGAGGCCTGAACTCTGGGTACATCACTGGTGACAGCTCTTTTGGAGGAAGCACAGCAGCCCACTCTAATTTCCTGGGTTCTATTTGTGAGGCAGTATGGTAGCAACTTAGTTTCACAGGGATTAACATGTAGATTTCATAGCTGTGTGTGGTACGGTGTTGCCTTTGTGATGTCTAGATATGTATTGTGTACTGAATTAATCTAATCCTTTTCTTCAATAATGTTCTCAAAGAAGTCAATCAGGTTAAGTTGGCTGGATCTGCTTTTAATAGATTTGAACTGGCTTGGCTTGAGAGTTTGTAGGTTACTCATAACATTATTGTGATGTTATTTATTAATGCCATAATATAATATTCATTTTTATAGCCATACAGATGAGGCTGTTTAAAGATATGGGTCAATAAATTCTCAGGTCCACTTATCATACCTCCCAATTTTCCAGAATTACTCGTTTTTACCGAGTTTTGGGGTCCAAATAATGGGGTGCCATGATACCCGAGTGGCAACCCTTCATTTCCGATTTTTGTTTCTTTAGTTTTTATTTTTTTCACTTGCTTTTTTAATTTTTTGTGCTTCAGCTGATGTTATCATGTGTGCGATGACTTCAGCTCGTCAGGGCTACAAGCTTGGCGGAATGGAGCTCGGGGCATACATATTTCTGGGTTTCTGGCTGGATCAAATTATTTTGTGAGAGGGAACGAACCAGCCGGAAAAAGACGGCAAGGATTTACTTTTATTTAAAAGGTTCGAAGGCTTCATTTTCGGCAAGGATTTACTGTTATTTAAGTCTTGCAAGGATTGCATTTCATCTGGAAAGAACAGCAAGGACTTACTTTTAGTTAGAAGGCTTCATTTCAGCAAGGATTTATTTTTTTTAGATCTTGCAAGGATTTTATTTAGAAGGTCTTGCAGCAAGGCACAGATGGAGGGCTGGTGAGTAAGCTGAAATATTGTCATATTCAGAAAGGTTTTTTTTTTGTGTGTGTGTGTGTGTGTGTGTGTGTGTGTGTGTGTGTGTGTGTGTGTGTGTGTGGCATACTTATACTTCACTGATGACTTGGTGGTCACCATTCTCTTTGTTGAAAGTTTAAGGTTGTGGAATGTTTTACTGCAGTGTGTTGAGGTTTAGGGGCTGATAGTGCATTTTCACAGTGTTATTCCCTTTTTTCTACATTCTTGGCCAGCTGTGAAATTGGTATATACACACACACACACACACACACACACACACACACACACACACACACACACACACACACTTGATTATAGCTACAAATATGGAAACATAATGATTATGTAGTGAACATGAGTGCACTTTTGGTTAAAGCTCAACAATTTTAGAACACATTATTTTGGAATGACTAAGGAATTGTTCTGATTAACAGAATGCTGATGTGTCTTTGATATTCATACATATGCTTACTGTGTCCATTCATAGTATGTAGCATAACCAGCATGCCTTCATTTCTGTTAGATTAACAATATTTTATCAAGCTATGCTGTTACAGTATTCTGCTGTGTAGTAATGCTAGTTAAAGAATATGAGAGCAGAAACCTATGGCTGCTGTAAAAATTCCAGACATGCAATGAGTTGCATTTCCAGCATATGTAGTTTACAGCAAATAATCTTTGTTATGATATATCCTGAATGGCCACTGTGCATTTCTAGATTGGTCTTATCTAACAATGTGAAATATTAAACTTGCTGACTTGCCTTTCTGTTAGGTAATGGCATGAATGATTTATGAAGCCCTCTTTTATATTCAAAGCCCCTGAGCAGTTGTACACAGTGTGTTTATAATGCAGTGGTGCCAGATTTTGGTTGTCTGTTCTTCAGTTTGCATTTGAAAGTTGGTATCTCACAATTTCATTGGAGTGGGTGGGATTATGTAATTATGTATGCAAATTTTACATTAATCAGCGTACAGATTTATATCTATTTCTCATGGGCCTTGTCCAGATTTTTGATGTTTCCAGGTTGAGAGGTATGCCACTGATGCCCCACTTTTGTGCAAGGGGATAGCAGTTACTCTCCTTCATTCATCCAGCACAAAGCCTGTTTGGCAACTAATACTGAATAGCCTGTGTAAAAGGTCTAAAAGGTCTTGTTTCAGGTTGGCCAGAAAGCAGCCTCGTATATTATCCAGCCCCAACAGTGCTTGAAGGACTTGTTTATGGGAGATTTCAGGAGCAGGAGTATATACAGGTATGCGATCTAGAGTGTAGCAGGATGGGGGGGGGGTAATTTAAGAGCTAAATGCATATACTAGTAGACTGGCTATGACTTCTGGGTCTGAGAATATGATATCATTTCCTATTAACTCTGCACATTCCCAGGCATTGTTTCAAAGATCTCTAACATAGTTAAAGAACGCATTGTAGTTGTTCTTTGCCTGGGTGGCTACTTTTTTCCTCATATCTAGCTTTGGTTGATTTGATCAGGGTCCAAAGATCCATGTTAAATTAAGTAAGAGCTTTTTTTTTGCATCTTTAGATGTACATTTATTTTTCCATGCAATGAGATTTTTTTTCTTTATAGTACACTTAGTTCTCTTGCATCAAAATTGGGAGCAAATACTTCAGAACTGTAAATGTCAGGAGAAATATAAAAAAAGCAAAAAGCCAAATGCTGCTTGGAATGGGAGTGCACTCACATAAGCAGACACACATGCATGAGCGCGCGTACACACATACACACACACACACACACACACACACACACACACACACACACACACACACACACACACACACACACACACACACACACACACACACACACACACACACACACACACACGCACACACAAAAAACAGAGCTATCCCATACTGGTGATGACAATGACCCTGGGCTTATATACCATTTCACACACAGGTATCGTAGATTATCCCAGCTAAATGTTAATCCTTATGTATCTTGTTGGATAGCAAAGTGGTGTTATTTAAGTGTTTGTCGGTTATCTAGACACACACATGCACTAGCACATGCACACACACACACACACACACACACACACACACACACACACACACACACACACACACACACACATAAAATATAAAGTTAGTTCATAGAAAACAATGCCTGAGTCATAACTCCTTAAAATATAAAAGGAAAACTACATTTAAGTAGCGTGGAGTTGGCCGACCTGAAGCTTATAATGATTATGGTGATCTGTTCTACAAAATTTGACAAAGTGCCATCTGTGACGGCCATGCCCTCGCCCAGCAATCAAGGAGCCTCAATCCTCACCACTAACATCAGGGTGGGCGTCTCATATAGGAGAAAAGGATAACCAATACACACAGTAAATTGCAATTTCCCTTAAGTGCACACAGAGATCACAGTCAGTCTGGGGTTGGTTGCTCCTTTGCTCTCCAGGTCCACAATAAGACTCCCCACTGGCACAGCTATAGGGTCCAGATCTCTGCCTAGCTGGCAAGCTAACCTCCAGTACCCTCTCTGTCACACCAGTGCTTTGTGTCCCTGCCCAGGTAGCTGACACCCACCCACACACTTTGAGATAAGTATTTATACAACTTCACAGACACTCCTGGGAAAAGCTGACACAGATTCTCCACCTGTGCCCATTTACCCAGACTATAAGGTAGTAATTATTGCCACCACCAGCTAATACTTTTCAGCCCAAAGGCCCTTAAGAGGGTGTCCAGTTATTACTGTGCAATATTATTATCCAATTGGTAAGTGTGACTAATCAGGCTAAGGCTTATTAGAGTGGCCTTGTACAATAAACTCTATAAATATGCAATGCACTCTAGAGCTTAACTTCTCTACATAAATCAGCCACAGGTAGAAAGGTTTTTAAAATATTTAATAATAAATCATTAAAACCACAAGACAATACTACTACACCACAGTGCTATCCAAGAGTTCAGAGATCACACAGAAACTTAAAACAATACAGTAGGAAAGTTCTGATATAACAGAGAAACACAAGTCTAATATTTATAGTCCTAGCTGTTTTTACAAGAAAACATACTTCTAAAGTAAATTACTTTCATAGAGCAAGGCAGTGCTGATGTTGGATATCAAGACAGAATGCTTACAGTGTCTCCCTGAGCAATAGTTTGAAATCACTAACATTTCTGCTGGGCCCTCCCAGATTACATCATTTTGACAGTTAGTCTGGAGTTCCCAGGCCAACAGGCTACATGATTTAGCAATCTAACACCTGCTCAGGAAACTACAACAATAAAAGAAATTTCACATGTACACTCTAGTAATTATTCCTTAAGTTAAAACAATAGAAAGAATGTGATAGCCCAGACCAAATGACACCAAGCTCTACAGATCAAAGAACTTACAATACATAATTTTAATTTCAAAGAACATTTGAAATGCTTGGCTTAGTTTTCCTTACAGCAGATGGCAATGTTGCTACAGTCTTGAAGTTCACATTTTACAGTGTTTTCTTTCATTTAAGAAACAAGCCTGTAATTTACATTTATATTTACAAATGATAGAATTATGTATCAAATTCTGTTTTACTAGGCTGGCAGCCTTCACCCCTTCTTCCCCAGTCTTCACACCATCAAACAGGAACATGGGTCTGTGTGAATGAAAGAGTAGGTTGCAAAAACAGTCCCTGTGGTTTAGAAAGGGTTAATATGATACAGAAGACCTAACATGGATGATTTTTGCAGTGCACTAAGCTTTGCAAATTCATATTCTCCTATATTGATGTGGTATTATTCTTGCAAGCCTTAGCACGGAGAGCAATCTCACAAGTTATGCTGGCCGCATGCTAATGCGGCAGTCCATGGTAGTAGATAATGCCAATTAGGCATTTCCTTGCCTGCAGAAATATCTTTAAATCCTGATATGTATGTCCTAGTAAGATTTTGCTGTAGGAGGAATACATTAGTACAATAACATGATGGTTACCACTGACTCCAATGTGAATACTCATAGTGCGGGTAAGTTCAGTGAAGAGGTGTGAGCTGTGTTAGTGTGGGCATGTGTGTGGATATGTGAGTGCATGTCTGTAGGGGTATGACTGAGACTGCATGAATGAACATGTGTGTGTATATACACTTAGGTGGTCAGGTCAGGTATTAAGAGTCTGTATGGGCATTACAGCTATTTATGTGTCTAAATAACATTTTCTTGCTATTGAACTAATTGATGTACCTAAACTGAGCAATCAGTGTCAGTGGTGAGCATTTACTGAAAGGCAGAGATGGTGGAAATATAAAATGAGTAGAACATTATCTTTAACAAATAAAAGCACATCAAACATAGAGTGCAAGTTATAGTATCAGCACAGGTGTTCCTTTTGGAGTTCAGTGTGGAAAATAAGTCATAACTGACTGACAATGTTTACTTTTGCTTTCTGCTGAGATAAGGATTTTGAGCTTGAGTAGGCACACTTGTTATCTGTCAGGCTATCCCTGTAATTAATTCACAATATTTAACTGTTGACTGTCCAGGGGGGCATTGTTATTGTCCATGACTATTTTCTTTATGCATTTATAAACACTTCTGCTATGGAAACACTGTGTGCATATGATGCCAATAATGATATTTATCAAAGGAGTCCAGAAGGAATAGATAAGTTCCAATAAATCCATCCTTGCAAATTGCTAACAGCAAGATCCCTTTTCTACTGTGAACCAAAACAGAGAAAACCTGGTGTGCTACTGAATGACCTGATTGTGTTGGAGGATTTACAGCAGACTTACTTGCCTGTCATGTGTCAGATGTCTGCATTACCAAGGGGAAGGCCAACAGTCTTCTGCTTTTGAATGTACTAGAAAACAAGATGATGATGATGATAATGATGATGATGGTGATGATGACCACAAGAATAATCATGAGAATTCTTCTTCTGCATTCAAATTTCATATTGTCTAACTGCATCAGTTACAAACTTTTTAAAGCAAAAGGTGTGGGTGTGATGAGGGTGACTGATTTCTACATCCCAAAGAAAACAAGAAGACAAAGTCTAATATTACAAATAACTCCAAAACTTCTCATAACTTGAGAAAATAATTTCCCTTTGGAGTTGTCTTTGGAAGAATTCGTTATTCTCTCATGTGTTCAGTGGCGCAGAGATTTTACTGAGGCTGATTTGCGCAGGGTTCTATAAAACAACAATTTGCAGATTATAGAGGAAATAATGTTATAGAATCTCAACCAAGTCTTTCTGTATGTCTGTCTGTTTATGCCTGTTACACTCAGAAATCTTTCTAGACTGGCAATTAATGACGGTTTTGACATTTATTTCATTTATTACATTTTAGTCAGGTAAACACACCTGTTTTATACCTTGTTCAGCAGAAACTTTAGGAGAAACGCACCATGCTATTTACTTTCAGATACACATTGGTAGAATTTAATACAGAGAAATGTTAGATACAAGCCAAGCATAACGTTTACATAGGGCTGATGTTCATTAAGTTTCTTATACAGAAATATAGCATGAAATGCATACACTATCTAAGAGTTAGTTACATCAAAACAGTTATTATTTATGTATTTATTCAAAATTGGTTAACCCTGATTGTTCCACTGATAAATGTCCCTTTTCCATGGAGAAGCAGAGGTTGGAAGTCTTCTCACAGAAAAAATACACATGCAAATAAAGGCAGCAGAACAGTTTAAACATCATTAGGACAAAACATGCACAATGGTAAAGTGTATTCTTAGTAAACCCAAAAGCAACAAAAACAATAATACCACACATACAGGCAGCCCCAGTTAGAAAACCCATAAGGTAAGCAAACATAGTTCACAGGACTCTAGTCATAGCGAACTGTATAGTAAGACATACTAATGCCCCTCTAACCAGGCTGAACAAGGAGAAGATAGCAGTTAGCTGCCTATCTGGAGCCATGATTCACAAAATTATGTATGCACTAAAGTTATTACAGTACAGGTACCAGTATAATTCCATCATAGTCCAGGTAGGTATAAAGGCCTGAGACATACTCCCCTGAACTATATGAATAGAGCCATTATGGACCTCTCAGACTCTATATCTCAGGCTGGAATGAGCCTAGCCTTGAGACGTATATAAGTTCATAGGTCGTTACTACTGTGCACCCCTAGACATTTAGCCCCCAAATATCATAAGGGGGGCATGTTAGTAGGCACTTAGTTAAGGATTTGTAGGGGGTTATTAGGATAATACTTATTTGCTGATGGCCTCTGTCCACATGGGATATGGGGGCCAGACTGTGGGTTAATTTACAATTTCTCATTCAGTTGTCAAGGTTTTGTTTGAAAAGAGTCAGGAATTAACTGTTTTACATGCATCGGGAGCTTATTCTATAGTGTTGTGATCCTTTGGGATACATATCTGCATCTCCAGCATGTTTTGTTTATGATACATATGAAGTTCAGATCCCAGGATGTAGTGCATGTGCAACAGATCCATCAGGGCTGAGTAAGTGGAAGCACTGTAAGCCATACAAAGATTACCTCTCAGCAGTCTGTAAGAGACTGAATACAGAGGCAAAGCCTTTAGGCAATCAGTGCAGGACAGGATATTCATGCCCTGAATTTTCCTGGCAAGAAACATTGCAATTGTCTGGTTTGATACATGCTAAAGGGGGTACTCTATTCAATGATAAGTCTGATAAGGGTCAAGCTGAGTGTTACTATAATTTCCTTGGACCTGAATGCCATACTTTTACCTATAAGATGGGTAATGTAGAATGATTTCCTTATTATCTTAGCTACATGTTGGTCAAAGGCCAGATATTAACTCCACCAAGGATGATGCCACAATATGAACTAAAGATGATAGATTTTAACAACTGGCTGATGTTCTGGTACCATTCTATGGAGACCCAGTATTTGTCACCATGGGAGGATGCAATTAACAGATCACATTGCTTTGCCAAGATGATCTGTATCTTTCACCTCTAAGCTTTAGAATACTGGCTAAAACTTTATTCACTCCATAGCAAAATTGACAAACCTACAGACTTAGCAAAATCATCTAAACTGAACTTCAGCGTGTTACTGATCAATGCCTGAAGCCTAAACAAAAAACTACAAGCCCTCCACCCCCCCACCCTTGAGAATATAGATATCAGAGCAGTTACCAAAATATGGTTGAAAGCTACACAGAGTATGCTGGCAGTGCAAGGTGTCAATGTATTTTGCAAATTTAGACCAGTAGCTGCACATACAGGGTTTAAAGTTGGAGGTCTCTCGATATACATCAATAACAAAGGTACCTCTAGGTCAGTTAAACAGAATGACATGTCAGAGTTTCTCCACTTGCAGATCACCATAGATAAAATCCTGTACTATATCCTAGCTAGCTATGGGTCACCTTCCATGCCCCAAGAAACTCACAGTGCATACTAGAAATATTTTACCCTCTAGCTTAACACCCTACACATGAGGGATTTTAATTAGCTGTCTATAGACTGGGAATCCTACAAGGTCTCATATCTATAGGGACCGAGATTCCTGGATTTTGTAAATTCAAATACCCTTGACCAGTTAGCACATGTGTCCAGTAATGGCTCCGCCATACTGTACCTCATACTCACAAATATGGGACAGTGCTGTACCCACCCCCAGAATCTCATCCTCCCTGATGCTGTCTCCTTAGAAATCAAAAATCAACTTGGTAACCCCAGTAAACTCTGTAACAGCTAAGAACTATTCAAAGGCAAACTACCTTTTATTAAGTGATAGTTTTTCACAATGCATTGCCCCTGCAAACCCAAAGAACACAGCAGCCTATGCAGAAGTGTTCATAGAAACCATGTACAATCATATCAATGGCTGCATAGAGGCTGCTGCACCTACCAGAAGGAAGTGCAAGACTAATTCACAAAGCAAAACATCCTGGAGGTATCCCAAATTAAACAAGATATACAGAAGAAAAAATCATGGCTAAAATCAGGAAGTGTAACTCCCATAAAGATAAGAACTCTCTCATCAAACTAAACAGGTAATTAAGAGGGCTAATTAAGTCCAATAAGGCCAATTTTGAGGCCTCCTAAGCAAAAGACAACTATAAGGCTTTCTTCAGCCATGTTAGAAACCTCAAATTCGAAGGGCAGAGCCTAGATGGCTAGCTAACAACAGCACTTTTTTCTGAGTTCTATAAAATTAATATAATAGACAGGAATTTGATTAATATATATACTTAAATTTTATAAAATATTGTTACTAATAATCTAAACTTTAACTTTACAAACTTTGAAGTTTTTATTCCAAACAATTACTGTCAAATTATTTGAGACTAAACTTGAAGGAAAATGAACAGCTCCAAGTCTTCACAATTTGATGCTGCACTGATGAAAGAACTACAGCTGGTGTCCTCCACTCTACAGTCACTATCACTGAAGATAGATGAGTCCCAATAAAGCTGGAGAATTTAAGTGAGAATAGTTCTAAACAAACTGAAGTTTTTAGAGACCTTTTTCAACAACATCAAAATAAAATAATGGACATGGAGATAGCCATAACTGACATAGATGGAAGATTAAAGGAGAATGAACTGCACACTGACTTTCTTCTCAAACAAAACACATGGCTAATGAATAAAATTGATGACCTTGAAAATTGGGAGAGAACATGCAAAATTCACATTTTTGGAGTAGCAGAGAAAACAGACGGTGAAAACATGATTTTATTTTTGAATAATTGGATTCCCAAAATTTTAGACTTGCAAGAAGGCTCTCATTTGGTATAGAAAGAGCTCATAGGACAATGAGTAAGCCAGTGCCTACATCCCCCAGAACAACACCGAGATCTATTGTTGTAAAATTCCTCTCTTATCTCCTGCCAGCCTGGTTGAGATGGGCATCCTAAGACAGTGTTAGCAACTGCCTCATGTACACGGACAACCATCTACAACTACTACCTAGGAACACAATCTGTGAGAGATGCAATTACAAAAAGAAGCTAGATTCTATGCTTTCTCCTTCAAAAGCCAGTATATCTGGCACCGAGAAGGTTGTCAGCACAATCACTACATCTCAAACACCACCCACAACTACACAACACACACCCACATATGTGGAGGTTCTCAACAAAAGCAAATCCAAACAAAGAAGACCTCAGAGACAAAAACACATGAGGACTTCACAACCCTCCACACCACATACCATGCATAGTCCACATACCAGTGTCTTACAACCACTAAGGCCTAACCATAAACCCAATATATAAGTTCATAGGTTCATAGGTTCATAAGTAGGTACTAGACTACTGGCCCAAGGACCTACGTAAGCCTAGCCAACAAGGTTCCCTGGCTTACGCCACCCAAGAAAGTTTTTTCCTGTGCCACTGTTGAGTAGAGACACAGAAGTGAGTGTATTTCCTATTTCCCATCCACTCATCAAGATTTTTCTTGAAGAGTGCCAATGAAGAACTTTGCTTGACATAGTCGGGTAGCCTGTTCCAGACTGTGGGAAGTCTCTGGGACAGGAATCTATCCCTCTGGCATGTCCTGTTCATTGTGGTGACAAGGTTTAGGTCCCTAGAGTGTGTAGCTCGGAGGGACTGGGATTTCTTTAGGTGTAGCATGTCCAACAGCTCTGGGTTTGACATAGCTTGATATGTTAGGCAGAGATCACCTCAGAGTAGGCGATATGTCATGGAGTAAAGCTGGAGTTTTTTGAGGTGGTCAGTGTAGGGCATTTGTTTGAGGCCAGTAATCCTCTTTGTGAGGTACTTCTGTGGCCTTTCCAGCTGCTGCAGATGTCTTGTGAGGTACATTCCAAAAGGGGCGTTGTACTCTATAATAGGTCTAATGAGTGTTGAGTAGTGGGGAACAATGACCTCTTTTTTCCTGGATGAGAACCCTTTTATGATGAGGTGTGTCACGTAGAAGGACTTCCTGACTACTGTGGTGATGTAACTATCAAAGGAGAAACTACTGTCCACCTGGGTCCCAAGGTCTCTTACCACGCATTCGGTGTTAAGTAGATTGCTGCCTATGTAGTAGTTCATGGGTACAGAGTTTTTACCAAAGTGGATGACTCTGCACTTTTTGGCATTAAGCTTGAGGCCATGGCTCTGCCACCAGGCATCTATCCCAGCGAGGCCCTTCTGTAGGATGTTCACATCATTTGGGGACTTGACTATGGCTCCTAGTTGTCAGTCATCTGTGAACTTCATTAGCCAGAGGCCTTCTGTGTTAGCCTGTACTTCAGAGAAGTAGATACCAAACAGGAGAGGTCCCAGGACAGAACCATGTGGTACTCCACTTGTCACTGCTTTGAGGTCAGATTTGGAGTCTGCAACTTTTACAGTGTGGGTTCTGTCAGTGAACCAGTTGGCAACCCATCTTGTGATGTAGGGATTTATATCTAGTTTAGTGAGTTTAGCTATAATTCCAGAATGGGGGATGGTGTCGAAAGCCTTGGCAAGGTCAAGATAGGCTGTGTGAACCACATTACCCTCATCTACAGCTTTGATGACTGCCTCAAAGAAGTCAGTCAGGTTCAGGAGGCATAATCTGCCTTTCACAAACCTGAACTGGGTGGGAGCCAGAGTTTGGAGGTTACCAATGTCTTTGTTTATGAGTTCCATGATGATATGTTTCATGGCCTTGCAGACCAGGCTCATCAGGCTAATAGGTCGATAGTTCCTGGCATCAGTGGTGGCTTTCCCTTTGTGGAGTGGGATAACTGTTGCTGTGCACCATTCAGTGGGCACAAAGCCTGATGCAAGGCTATTATCGAACATGGTGCTTAAGTGGGGAGCCAGTTCATTCTGAAGTCCATGTAAAACGCAGCCTGGGATGTTGTCTGTTATGGCACGCCATACACAGATACATCAATATGAGTCTGTATGCATACCTGTGTCAGTTGTGTCCTGATTTCATGTTTCCTATTGTAATAGTCATAGGAGACTCCATTGTGAGACACACAGATGTGCCTCTCACCAGGCTAGATAAGGAGAAAATTACTGTTAGTTGTCTTTCATGTGCCAGAATCCACCATATCACACATGCACTCAAGTCTCTCAACAACAGGTACTCTTATGACTCTGACATAGTCCATGTTGGCATGAATGACACGAGACGTACCTCCCTGGACTATATGAAGAGAGACATGATTGACCTTACTGAATATGTGCCCCAGGCAGGTATGTCCCTAGCCTTGAGCAGCATTCTACCATCACTCAGAATGATGCCTTAATACAAACAGAAAATGATTGACTTTAACAATTGACTTAGTTCCCAGTGTCATTCCAGGGGGATCCAGTGCCTGACAGCCTGGGAAGATATGATCGACAGACCACGATGCTTTGCTAGAGATGGCCTGCATCTGTCTCACTTGGGCTTCAGGCTTTTGGCAAAGGCCCTTGCCTCCCCCATAGTGCCTTTTTTAGGAAAAGTCATGAGGTTGATACTACCAACATAAAAATTTCAATAAAAGGCAAATTAAAATTCATGCTGCTAAATGGTAGTAGTCTAAACATGAAACTGCACTCATTGCAAGCATTCTTAACCCTGGAAGATGCTGACATTTGTGCAGTCACAGAAACCTGGTTCAAAGCTGTGGAGAGCACACCAGCCTTACCTGGTTACTCATCCTATCACACATTCAGACCCCAAAATGTGGGCAGAAAATCACGCACCTATGGGCTGGTCAAACAGTATGACATACAGGAGACACTCCAGGTACAGTTAACCATTGACAAGACCCCTATTCAAATTATAGCTAGCTACAGGCCCTTAAATTTGACTCAAGATGCCCACTCCACCTATCTGGACCTCTTCAAATCTATCAAGATTCAACCCTTTACCCTGATCCTGGGTGACTTTAATTACCCAACCATAGACTGGAAAAATTACTCATGCCAGAACACAAATGCCCAAAGATTCCTCGATTTTTATCAATGCAAATGCTTTGGAACAGCTAGTCGATACCCCCACAAGAGGTGATAATATCTTGGACTTGGTATTAACCAACAGGAGTAACCACTGTAGCACTCCTACAATATCATCCTCCCTGGTAAAATCTGACCATAAAGCGGTCACTTTCAAAGTCACCATCTCACCTGACCCCCCCCCAGCTAGGGTCAAACAAAAAAAACTTCTCCAAAGCTGATTACAACCTCTAAGGGATGATATAAATAGCTTCATAGCCACCTCCCCCACTATAGGAAGTGGCAGCAATGTCCAAATACACTGAAGTACTATACAAGCATTTATATAGATGCATGGAATCAGGAATAACTGACAGGACAAAATCATCCTCTGTAAGGAAGAGTAAACCTGTCTGGTGGACATCTGCAATAAATAAATTATATAACCAAAGGAAAAAATGCTGTCCAGGACCAAGAAGGAGCAGGTACCGAATTGGAAGCAACCTCTCCTTAGCCTGAACAAGCAGATAAGAGTACTAGTGAAATCCTCTAAAGTGAACTTCGAGTCCAAATTAGCCACATCTACTACAGACAATCAGAAGGCCTTCTTCACATATGTCTGCAGTCTCAAAGGAAGCACCCAGATCTGTTTAGAACTGGTGGTCAAAGCCACTACATAGCACAAATGTTGTAGATACAGGCAATCTACTGGCTGACTGATTCAGCAAAAACTTCTCCCCTTTGTCCCCCCATCAGTAAATCAGGGCATTCCCAGTACATACCCCACCTCTTTTCTCTAAGGAACAGGTCATCACTGCCCTCTCAAAGGCAAAAATTACAGCCTTCTTGGGACCCAATAACATCCCAGGCTGCATCCTACATGAACTCAGGCATGAACTTGCAGCACCATTAGGCACTCTGTTCAGCCAATGCCTGAGTACCGGATTTGTCCCAGCTGAATGGAGGACAGCCACTGTCAACCCTTTACACAAAGGTTGAGCGTCCACTGATCCAGGAAATTACAGACCCATCAGCCTAACTAGCCTGATCTGCATGGCCATGGAATGGATTATGATGGACCTCATTAACAGGGGCATTGGCAACCTCTAAACACTCTACCCCACACAGTTTGGCTTTGTCAAGGGGAGGTCATATCTGTTAAATCTGGTTGGCTTCTTTGAGACAGTCACCAAGGCCATGGAATAGGGGAAGGCAGTGCGTACCACCTACCTTGACCTGGCCAACAGCTTCAACACTATTCCCCACTCAGTCATAGTACATAAACTCTCTCAACTAGGCATCAATCCATATGTTACCAGATGGGTAGCAAACTGGCTCACTGATAGAACCCACTTAATCAAAATAGAGGAAGCCACCTCAAGCAGTAAACCCTTAACGAGAGACATACCCCAGGGATCAGTCTTGGGGGCCTCTGTTATTCGGGATATACTTCTCTAAGGTGCAGGCAAAAAACATTGGGCTATGACTGACCGAGTTTGCAGATGACTGCAATGTGGGGGCAGTCATCAATTCCCCAAGTGATGTGGACGTCCTCCAAGAGGATCTCACCCAAACATATGAATGGTGCCAGAAACATGGCCTCAAGCTGAATGTCAAAAAATGCATCATTATCCCCTTTGAGGAGAGTGATGTCCCCACATATTATCACATCAATAACAACATCCTAAGTACACAATCAGTATTGAGGGCACTCAGGTGAAAAGAAACCTGACTTTTGACCACCATGTTGCTTGTGTTGTATGGAAAGCTTTCTACATGGCCTATCTCATAAGTAAGGCTATCTCATCCAGGGACAAAGAGGTCATAACATCCCTGTATTCTTCCCTTATAAGGCCAGTTATTGAGTACAATTCCCCCTTTGGCATGTACCTCGCAAAGGACATGCAGTGTTGGAGAGACAAAGCAGGTTCCTCACCAGGATAATTCAGGGCCTCAAACATCTACCCTACAGTGATAGGTTAAAAGCCCTGTCCCTCTACTCAGTTTCATACAGAGTCCTCAGAGGTGACCTCTGAAAGGAATACAATGCAATCTCAGACCCCACCTTAATGGGACTGCTGCACATCCGCAAGTCCATCTCCATTCGAGCAACCTGTACTCGTGACTTCAACCTGGTCTGTGACATCACTAGGACTTGTTGGAGGGACAGATTTGTGTCCCAGAGACTCCCCCATCTGTGGAATAGACTCTCTCTCCACATTAAGCAGAGCACCTCATTATCCCTTTTTAAGTGCAACCTGGATAACTGGTGGGGAAACAAAAAATACACCCCTGGGATTACACTTGTATGCCTACTGGACAGGGGCTTTGGATGCTGGCTTGTCTAAACATGGGCTAAACTCTTGGCTAGGCTTATAAGGGCCTCAGGGCCAATAGCCTAGTAACCTCTTATGATCCTATGATAAGGAACTAGTGTTAAAAACAGCTTGGAGAAAAGCCCCATTAAAATTTAACCAACAGCCCATCAAATTTGACAATGACTAGTCTGCGGGAATTCTGGAAATGAGGAAGAAATGTTAGCCACTGCTTAAACATCTGAAAGAAAACAACATCAGAGCCCAAATATTGTATCCAGCAAAAATCCAAATGCACCTTTCTCCTGGTACCAGAATCTTTAATAACCTGGATGAAGCTATCTCCTTTATAACAAAAAGTAACCTAATGACCATCCCAGAGGATATGGACTTTTCCCTGTCTTCTTTAAAGAGTACATCTGAGAAAAATACATCCAATGATGTCAAAAAGAAGAAACAAAAAAAACTGAGACTTCAGCTGCCACAACAAATTCATCTGTCAAAGAATCAACTGGTAAATAAATAATCAAATGTTGTTCTTTTTTTATTAGTGATTAATGTCTCTTAATTCACACTTACTGCACCATTTTTGTTATAAATGCTGTTTAAATATTTAACACACACAGCAAATAGTTAACTAACATCAATAATATTAAGGAATTGGTTAAAAAAGTTTAATCTCATTGCATACTGATATCATTTATACCCGAAAGGAAAAAACTGAGTTGATTTCCAAATAAGGTACTGTTAGTAAACCTAATATGTGGAGCTGCTTCTTTAAGTGAGTTGGGGGAGAGCTCCATTCTGCATACATGTACAAATCTTTATTAAAATACTAATGCAGCTTGTTTAATCAACTACATAATATAAAGTGTCACAATAACTTAATTACATAAGACAATCTGTTTTTCTTTCATTTATTTCACCTTAAATGCTCAATCTAATGTATTATTAATGTTAGAGTTATCTGTTACACTAACATCCACTAGTAAACATGGCACTAGTGTTTAGCTTTATTTTTCCCTTTTTTACCTCACTAAGCCATTTTCTACTCAAAGAATGTTGCTTAAATTTGAGGTGAAGCTTTTTGTACCTCAAGATAACCCTCATGTTTTAAAACTGCCTTGTCTTCCCTAAGGCTTCTGGAAGCCGTTGGCCAGTTCTGCTATGTAGCACCCTACAAGAAGTCTAGGGAACAGTATTAGAGATGCACCCTTAGCTTTAAACTTCTTAAGTAAATGTAAAACACCCAAACTGCTGCATTTAAGTAAGTTTGATTCTTTTATTTATATAAAAAGTTATCATTTTCAAGCTGATGTTTAGAAATTGGAAAATAACAGTTTAATATGATTACTAATTTAAATTAAAGCTGACAGAAACAAGTATAAGCCTGAATCAGTCCAGACTGAGAAACATAAATATACACACAGTTTAAAGTCTGTAGTAGTGTTTATTGATTATGTAATACTTGAAGACAGCAAACTGTACAAGCTTTTGAGAACATTTTGTTATAACTGTACCCTCAAGCTTCAGTGCCAAGGAAGTTCTATTAAACTGAAGACAACTACAGAGTATTTGTACAGCAGAACCCGGTTAACAGCTTTTTCATATTGCTGCATAAGACTAGAGGGTCTATATGGGTGTCATCTAATAACATTTTTGACTAGAAGGTGTTATAGCTCTGCTATTGGTAGACATTAAGGCAGTTACATACAAAAAAGGTGCTAATTGTAGACATTAAGGCAGTTACATAAAAAAAAAAATCACATGCTTCATTACTGTGGGGACAAAAACATGTGTGAGATGGTCCTGGATGCCACTGTCAAACAATACTTCTCAGAATCTTTTACTGACAGCTCTTATGGTGAATAATCACACAGGAAAATGTGATTATGATATTGTAGATAGCTGCACTAAGATAGTGGCCTCAGGTCCAGTCCAGTCGGCAAATTTTGGCTATATAGAAGCTTTTATAACTGTAAAAATCTTGAGATAGAAAAACGTCTAAGAGTCATCTGTCTTTTATGAAGTGAATAAAATGTATAAACAACTAGATTTAACACAGATTAAAATACATGAGTTGACCTTTGGTGGTAAACTTAAAAACCGCAAGCATTGATACATCAGTACAACCAGGTAATGATAAGGTTCCTTTCCTTAATGAACATATAACTTGCTTCGCTATTGCAAAGTTTGTTAAAATTTCTCTATTATATGTAAACTATCTAAAGTAGCTACACTCCAGCTGAGATTGTTTAGAAAACAAGAGCAAGTTAAGAAGACCTTGCAGAAGTAAAATAAATAATAAATAGATGCAAGATGAATGGTTAGAATATAAAACATAATAAATTATCTGCATCTGAACAGAAGATGAACTAGAGCGTGATGTAAAAAAGTCTGTCTTAATAATACAGGAAATGTAATAATCATCAGTAACCTTTACTTAAAAATGCTTAGTAGCTATATGACACTGCATTATTACCATTATAAGAATAGCAATCAGCATTAAGCACATTTTAATGAAGTCACCTCACTTTCCCTTTATTGATTTGGTCATTCACTACTTATTGTTACAAATAATATAGATAACAATGAATTCAGACTTTTAATCATAAAAATAAAAGCAGTCCAATATTACCTATTCATCTTAACATAATGCACTTTAATGTATTTCACTGAGGTAATCATGAAGCCCCTTAATGTTAAACTAAGAGAAATCTTTGGGACCCTTTACTCTTACATTCAGCTTTTACTTGATTAGAACAACATAGATGAACATAAGATTAGAGTGTTGATGAATAACTAAGCTCAAGCAATCATTTATGCATTTTTACATACATTTTACACTGTCCTAAAAAATCTTTACACAAGTTGTTGGTTAATTAACATGTTTTTATATATAAAATGAGAGACTTTCAGTTGGACTGGCATATACTCTAACTAAATATAAATGTCTGAGCCACCTATAGACTCCCTTGTTATTCATTACTGTTGTTCACAATATTTCTAGTATATGTGCACCAGTCTTTTGAAATATGTATATATATTATAAAAGGGGAGCCCAGCTCCCTTTTTACTTGTTCATTTTTGGATGACTTCATTAAAATATAAATTTTATTGAGTGTAACTATTAGATAAAGATTTTGTACTTGTTTTAAACTAATTTGATCTCATATATAATTCATGTCAAAGATAGGAACCTTAACATCCAGTACTACATATGTATCTTAAGATACTAATATAGGTGCATGTCTCCTTTTTCTTCACCAAATTTTAATAACTAAGTGGAAACTGTTCAATCAACTGTATGTTTGTAGCACAAATCTCTACTAGTACATTTTAGAGCCAATAGATATGCTCATGATGGTTTGGGAAAGCAGTTTGATTGATTTTTATATCATCTTTCAAACTGGGAATTTCTTTAATTCCATGTGTTTGTTTTGGAATTACATTATTTGTTTCTCTCTGTTTTAATGTGATTATTTTGTTGTTTCTTTCTGCACTTGGGCCTGAACATAATATACTTCACATCATATTCACAGTCATGACATGCCACTTAAACAAATTGAAGTTTGGAAGTCTCAACTTTTCAATGAATGCTTTGAGATAATAAAATCAGTTGTTACTGACCATTGGATAAATTACTCCTATAACTCATCATGTCTTTGTCTTTAGCCTCACTTAATATAAATGGCATCAATAATTCAAAGAAGAGCTCAAACCTTTTGAGATACCTTAACTTAAACAAACCACAAGTAGTATTCTTACAGGAAACACATTTTACAAATACAGAAAAGGATGTTTGGAAACCAAACACTTATATAATACTAGCTCATGCTTCATTTAAGTCTAAAGGGAGAGGAGTGTTGATCCTTTGGAAGAATAATATTATCTGAGGTCAAATATTATGTAAGCATGAAGACCCCGAGGGACTACCAGCTCTCATTATCCTAAAACTCAATCATAGAATTTGGACACTTGCTAACCTTTACAGGTTCCCATGATTGGGTGCTTCAACTGCTAAACAACATCTCAATCTTAATGATAGTATATCAGAAGGGAATCTGATTCTAGGGATGATTTTTAACTGCTTATTAGATAATTCTGATACAACAAGTAGTCATCCACTTAGACTAACATCCACTGCTAAAATTCTTAAGAATGGATACATTCTCATAACCTGTATGATACATATAACTCTAAAAAACAAATCACTCTGTTATACACACACTGATCAAAGATTTAAAACTCAAACCACAATAGATAAAGTCCTTATCTCCATTGATTTAAAGTTAAAGTTTACATTCTTTACCATCCTTCCTTGTTCTTTATCAGACCATGATTGTCTTATGTTACATATAAAAATAGACTTCATGAAACTAAATACTATTACTAGAATTCCTGCCTATATCGCCAAAATAAAAGACTTTAAACCACGGTTATTATCAGAATTAAACTTCTTCTTAGAGACAAATAATAACTCTGAAACAAACATTATTATGGTTTGGGATGCTGTAAAAGCATATATTTCTGGTAAAACTACAGTTTGGGGTCTATATTATAAGTGTCAGCTCTCTGAACACCTAAAGGTCAACCCATAAACAGTGAAAGCTAAAAACGACAAACAGTTTCCCTGTGAAAAAATTAATGTAAGTGGACATTCACGGTTTTCAGCTTTCACTATTTATGGGTCAATCATTACGTGTTCAGAGAGATGACGCTTTGAGGTTATAATATAGACTCATAGTCTTAGCAAGACATATTGTAAATGTCCACAGTAATATTAAAGTGGGGATTATTATAATTGATCAAGTTTTTGATGCAGCAAAAAGATGAGATGCAGAAGATGACCTAAATTGGAAGGAATATGCCTGGCAAGTAAGGCTTAATATAGATGCAGATCCAGGTATGAATGAAAGAGAAAACTTCAAAGTAGTTTTATGCAAGAAAGGGTTAAAGTATTGTTAGTGTATTAGTTAAGTGACTTTTAAATGTTTCAAAATGCAGTTTTTTTTATGATGCAACCAGGTTTGAAGACGTTCTATGTGAATGAAAGCGCTTACCGGTTGTTTTATGTTTTATTAAAAAGTTTATATATATTGCCGATTTGTCATTTGTTTTTTTATATTTTTTGGACTTGTTACATGACTTTTCAAGAAGTTTGGAGCTTTGTTTTGATAGACTCATAGTCTGGTATAAGAAAAAACTTAAGCAATGGGAATCGGAACTACAAAGTCTACAATCTCAATTAACCTCACTGAGATCTAAGTCATCACAATTAAATTCAAATAACAAAAAAAAATAGATTCAGTAAACAAGAAATGTCTAGATATTTTGGCACAGAAAACAAACTCAGTACTAGAAAAAATGAAATTAAACTCTTATGCTCTTACTCCCAAACACATGCACAATTTGTCATTAAGAGCAAAATTACATTCCAAGGCAAATAATATCTAAAAATTATTACATGAAGGTACTAATAAGACAGTTTCTGATATCAGAGATATATCAGAAGCCTTTAGATATAATGTCAGCAAACATTATAACTCTGATAATATAAACAAAAATGTTACAGCCCAAGAATTATTCACTTTAAATTTGAATGCCATCCCAGAAAATCTTAGTACAACTCTTGAGAAATGAATAATTCTAAATGAAATCAAAACTAAAATCACAAACGTTAACCCTAACAAAGCTCCCGGCATAGATGGCAGCATAGCAGAGATTTATAAGCTCTTTCCAGATTTAATTATATCTTTACTTCATAAGACCCTGGTTGAAGTACAAACTAAAAATATGATCCCACCTTCTTGGAGATACTCCTTAATTACCCCTAGTCTTAAAAAAATGACAAAGATTCGCAACTATGTAAATTGTATAGACCAGTTTCCTTATTAAATAATGATTACAAAATCTTTATGTCTATATCTGTGGACAAAATAAAGGTTCCACTTTCACATTTTGTTCATAATGACCAAACTGGGTTTATTCATAAAAGGCACACTTATGATGATATCAAAAGATTATTAACATTAACAGAATTCTTAAACAAAGAAAATGAAGAAGCCTTGTTGGTGAGTCTAGGCATAGAAAAAGCATTTGACTCTGTAAACTGGGATTTTTTGTTTGAAACACTAAAAGCATTTTCGTTTCCAATATCTTTCATCTCCATGATAAAGGCTATTTATAAAGATAATTTGGCATATGCCAAATTAGGCCCCTTCACTTCAAATTACATCCCCATAACCAAAGGCCCATTATCCCCAATATTATTTGCCCTTGTCATAGAAATAGCATCATCAATAAGAAATAATCAAGAAATCAAAGGCATTAATACGTATAATCAATAAAGTTATAAAATACTGCTATTTGTGGATGATATTCTGCTTACCTTACCTAAGTCAAATCAAAAATTATTAGAACTAGACACAATAATAAATAACTTTAAAAAAAATCAGGCTTCCACCTTAATAAGCACAAATCTAAACATATTATTATTAATGACAAAGGGAAATCTCAGCTAGTTAACCAAAGCATTATTGGAGAACAAGTTAATACACTAAACTACTTAGTTATAACCTTATGTAAAAAACTTGGAAAAAAACAAGACAAACTCTAAAAGCATAATATCTCAGGTAAATACATACATAAGTAGCTGGAACAGTATTTTTTTTTTCATTCAAGGACAGACTGCAATTGTTAAAAATGACTTTCCTTCCAAAAATGTTTTATATTGTTCTGGCTCTAGACACCCATCCTGGGAATAATTATATTAAATTCATAAATAAAAATGTATTAAACTTCCTATGGTACCCAAACAAAAATAGGATTGTGTATACACATTATATTAGATCTTGGGATGGGGGTGGTTTAAGATTCCCGCACTTGGAAACATAAATCAAAGCATCATTACTTAAAAGCACATTAAATTGGATTGACTCAAATTATAACTCAAATTGGAAAGATCTCCATATAACTATAATGCAGAATAAAAACTTACTGTCATGTAAAATTCCTTCCAAACATCCCTCCAATAAGTTCTGGTTTCTTCTTAGTCAACGCTGTTCAATATAATGTGACAAAACATATGAAGCTAAACTATCTAAATAAAATTATTAACAAATTTAGAAAAATAATACACTCAAATGCAGATATCAAATCCTGGCTTGACCTAATAATCCCCTTTAAAATCACAAAAAAACTTCCTGGATAAACTTCACATTAACATCTTTAATGAATGGGTAACTAAACATTGTATTTCTTGGAAACAATGTATTAAAGACATGTAAACTTTACAGTTTCAGCAAATATAACTTATCATCGCAAGACTGATTATTACTACAAAGTGTAATTGCTTATTCACAAGACTTATGCAGAATTATTCAAAATTCTTCATATTTAGATCAACCTCCCTTAATCACTCTCATATCTGAAATATTATTTAATGATCAACAGTTTGACAATTTAGTATCTAAATTATACACCATTTTGAAAAGTTACAGGTCCATTTTAACAACTAAGCAATGGAAGACAATGACTAAAGGCCTACCAGACAGAAAAACTTAAAATTCTATCTTCAATAAAATTCACTTCTTGGGGTCAATATCGGAGTGTATTTACTTGGAAGTATTTACACAGAACATTTTTAACTCGTGACAAAATTGCTAAATTCAAAAAATCGAATAACATAATTTTCTGGAGATGTCTTACATCATGTAATGCAGATTGGTTCCATACTTTCTATGATTGCTCTAAACTAAGGAATTTTTGGAGAGATGTTGTTGATTTTCTTTCAGCTTTATTTTCAGAAAACTTCACATTAACTAAAACTTTATGTTTTCTTAATGTTGATAAAACCTTTTCTTTAGATAAATCAGATTCATACTTATTACAGACAATATTAGCAGTAGACAGGAAATGTATTACAAGGAAATGGACCTCTACCACCTTTCTGAGTCTTGGTGAATTTCTCTCCTTAATAGAAGAAACCATAAACAAGGAAGTCAGAACTAAAGAACTTAGAATATATCCAAGGAATTTTACTTACAATCCATGGACAAAGGTTTCAAACCCAATTGAGACTTTCTGAACTGATTTTTAACCCTATTGAATCATTATTTGTTTGCTTCACTGAACGCTTCTTTCTTAAAATATTTGTACCACTCAAACATTGTTCAGGCCTATGTAAATAATGTAAATAGTTGATTTAGTTTCATTGTTTTTAAATATTGTCTGTTCAATATAATCAGTGTATTAAACAGTGTTTATTCCCTTATTTTATCCTTAATAAAAATATTGGAAAAAAAAAGAAACCTCAAATTTAGCACTCAGTAGTGCTGTTTGTTAATAGTGCTGTATTCACTGAGCTGGCCAATATAGTGAATCTGTTGGCTGACAATTTCCATCCCATCTTTACCTCCAACTCACCCCAAGCCACCCCTTAAGAAATACCTCCCAACAAACTTAAACCTCAACACAGAAATAAATACTTATAAATGCCCTAGGGCAGATAGCCTAGTATGAACCTATGAACCTATAAATAGACAACATGTCATGACTGTACTTACTAAGGCCAAGAACACAACCTTAATGGGCCTGGTAACACCCATGGATGCCTCCTGAATACTCTAAAATGTTACTTATCAGGGCCACAAGAGACACTATTTAAATATAGTCTCTAAAGAGGATTTCTGCCATGAGAATGGAGGATTTTGACCCTCATCCCCCTTCATAAGGGCAGACCATCAATATATCCCAAAAACTACAGACCTATTAGTCTGACTAGTCTTATTTGCAAAGACATGGAAACAATTATCATGGAGTTAATTAACAAGGACATTGGAGACGTTCAAACACTGGATCCATCCCAGTCTGGCTTAGTCAAAGGAATGTCATTCCTACTGAACTTGGTGGACTTCATAGAGAAAGTCCCCAATTCAATAGATGAGGGAAAAATGGTGCATACTACCTACCTTGATGTGGCTAAGCCATTTGATATAATACTCCACTTGGCATTGTTAAAAAACTTACAGAATTAGGCATAAGCCCATATATAACATACTGGACAGCCATTTGGCTCACTGCTAGGACCCAAGAGGTTAGGATCAGTGATACCACCTGCAACAAGAAACCAGTCACCAATGAATTCCCTTAGGGCTCCATGCTGGGCCCTCTCCTCTTTGGTATCTACTTCTTGGAAATAAAAGCCAATGCCAAAGCCCTTGGGCTGAAAATGTTTGTAGATGATTGCAAACTGGAAGCAGCCACAGAATCCCCTAAGATGTAAACACCTTCCAGAAATGTCTAACAGCTTAAATCTCAAGAAAGAAATGCATTATAGTACCTTTTGGAAAGTAGATCACCCTCGAAAAAGTAAGAACATCACTAAGAAAATGAAGTCAGCTCAAGTAGCAGGCTCAGATGAGTTCACAGCAGATATTTTATTTATTTATATATTTTATTTTACATTTGTTCTTCGGGCTAGTCTAACTGGATATATGTTCATTTTCAGTAGAGGCCCGGGGAGAAAAGTTCCACATAAAAACAAAACAAAAACAAACAGAACATTGCAACTTTAGTTACAGTTCACTTGTCAGACAAAACACTTGTTTACATGGTAACTTAGCAATAATGATAGATAAAAAAATTAAAACAAAATAGAAAAAGTTTTTTTTTTTTTTTTTTTTTTTTTTTTTGTAGACCAAACAATAATGGAAGAAAAGAGTATTCAGAAGAAAGACAGGGATTCCCAAATCAAAGTTGTAAATATGTCATAAGAGAATAGATAGTTATTTACAAGGTAGGGAGACTTAGTTAAGGGCAGTAACTGATCCATAAGGCAGTAATGTGTTCATACAGTCTTTCCTGGGTACTGTTCATACAGTCATTCCTGGGTACAATTAGTTTAATAAAACACATGAAAGAACAAAATATATCCCAAAACAACCAGTTGATGAACAAAAGTAACAGCCGCACTGTAGTGAATGAATCCGTTTAATGAATTCTGGTACCTCGGCCTTCGCCTTCTCATGGAACTGGTTGTTTTGGGATACAATTAGTTTAACCTAGAAAGCAGTGGTCTTAAAGTGGCTATGAAGTGAGTAGTGTTTAGTGCTATAACCTCGGATAACAGTAAGAGAAATCTTAGTCTGGTTAGTACAAGGACATAGCCAATGGGTTGTAAAGTATATTTTGAGTTTCTTTTTAAATAGTGCAGTTGAAGAAAGGGATGTGAGTTCATCAGGAAGTAGGTCCCAGCTTTTTCAGACAGTGTTAGAGAAAAGGAAATCCCCTGCTTTATTGTTGGGTTTTTGTCTAGATGCCAGTAGTTTATATGCTGAGCGTAGGTTTGTAAGATTTTTATATGGGGTGATTAGACTCATGAGATGTTTGGTGAAACAATGGAGAAATAGCTTCTCAGCGTACTCATAGTAGTATGGAAGGAAAGACTTACCCCAGACGACTGGAGAATAAGCATACTAGTGCAAGTGTTCATGATCAAAATGGACATTCACAGTTGTGGGCAGTACAGAGGTATCAAACTCCTATCACACTGCATGAAAGTTCTGGAGCTGATGATCAATAAATGAATATGCAGCGTAATAGAAAGTAAAATAGGTGATAAGCATGTCAGATTAAGTTTAAGGTGCATGTTTACAGTGAGACAGATACTAGACTTGGAGAAAGCATATGACAAGATCCCAAGAAAGCTGATCGGAGCAGTACTGCAGTAGTTTGAAGTTCCCGAAACATTGATGCAAGGACCCAATGACTCAAGTATTAACAACATTCAGTCTCACAGTGGGGATCCCATTGGTAGTGGGTGTACATCAGGGTTCAGCTCTGAGACCACTGCTGTACATATTGGTGATGTACTACATCAGCAAACAGGTTTGAGGGGACAGAGCAACAAAGGTCCTCATGCAGATGATATGGCATTACATGCAGACTCTGAGCAAGAATGTAGGTATGTTAGTAAAGCATAGGAGGATGGAATGCAAAACTTAAGGCACATGGGATGAAACTTATTACAGATCAGATATTTGTAATGGCAACAAATGGGAGAAATCAGAAGAAGATGAGCATTGAGACAGAAGGGAAAATAGTGAAACAGGTTAACAGCTTCAAGTATCTGGGAGGGTGGGTGAGGGGAAGGGAAGTCTGAATGAGGAGGTAAAAGCTAGAATCTGAGGAGTTGCAGCCAACTGGCACAGAGTGTCATGAGTAGTGTTTGACAGAAGAATGCCAAAGAGCCTGAAAAGTAAGGTGTCCAAAACGGTAGTTTGACCTGTACTGCTGTATGGTACAGAAACCTGGGCAGTAAGGGCAGAACAGTTGAGAAAACTACAAGTGATGCAGATGAAGTGTCTTGAGATGGGTGGAAGGATGCAAACTGTGGGACAGATGAAGAAGTGCAGTCATAAGATCTGAAGCCAAAGTAGCTCCAAGTGCATAAAAGTTCAGAGGAACAGATAACAATGATTTTGGCACATGTGCAGAAAAACAGAAGAAAATCTGCTGAAGAAGATTTGGGACAGGCAGGAAGAAGGCAGGAGAAAACAAAGACGTCTGGGAAAGATGTGGAGAGATTTTGTTAGAGAAAATCTGTAACAGCCACGAGTGAGTGTCAAGGAAGGTAAGATAGTGGTATTGAATAGAGAGAGATGGCAAAAGTTGACATGTCATCCTGACCCCATGTATAAAATGGGAAAAAGGAAGTTGATGATGATGATGATGATGAAGATGATGGTGGTGGTGATTGTGGAAGGAATAAGGGTGAGGATTATGTCTGTATTCTAGATTTAGCAGTAAGTTCTGTACTGGAATCTGTTTAAAAATAAATATTGAGAGGAAGTCATTTGATGGATTCATGTGGCTCAGTGAGATGCTTTCAGTGTCAAGTATGTCTAAGAGTCAGCAGCACCTTTGACATGTGCTTTTTTATACTATAAGCACCTTGATATGGCTGTGATGCTCCATTGAACTAACCAGGTTTTGTCTCTTTCCAAGCCTTGAGTTAAGGGCCACGACATAGGACTGAGTATTCATAGCTGCTCAGTTTTTATCACAGGGACATACATGTCCAAGTTCAATAAGAAATACTACTTGAAATAGATAATTGTCTAGTCTTTCACATCATCACATGGGAATCAGTTACCTGTCAACTCTATGTTTACAACTTTATGCAAGAATTCTCAAAGATGTCAGTTGATGGTTGCCCTACATGTGATAACTCAAAACTAAAGCAAGTGAACTGCTATTTGACTTTCCAGATACATAAAACTAAATAGTGGTCACTAATGGAGGTAGAGAAGATAAATAGTGGTCACTAATGGAGGTAGAGAAGATAAATAGTGGTCACTAATGGAGGTAGAGAAGATAGCAGCTGCAGGTACATGACCAAACCAATGGGCTAACACTCAGTAATGTAATTTGCAATGATGCATCTCCTTTGTTACCTGAGCAGCTCTTTTGGTGAATCCTGCAAGATAGCAAAGTAACTGCTGAGGTCACAGTTGATATCATCCTTACCTTGTTATTCTGTGTTATCAAACAGGTGAACTTCTACAGCCTGTCACTGGAAAGGAAGGCTTGATGTATGTACACTCAATAACCAATTTCTTTCCTTCTTGAAGAAGAATCTGGTTGAAAGGCTGTCCAAGGAAAAGAACAAAACTGGAAGGTAAGCTGGATAGTGTACTAGCTGTTCTTATTTGAGACTATACAATCTTGGAAAGATTCGAAGCAAAATAAAAGATAAGATAGTCTTCCTTACAATAAAATAACATTTAAAGACTGTGTTAACAATTCTTTTTTTTCTGTGGATTTTCTTGTTCTGGCAGAGTGATAATCTTCTTGCAACAATATGTTTATGGCATTCCACAGCAAAGCATATTATTTTGTTAGACCATCATGCAGAATTTTTCTACACTCCAAAGAAGATTGTCTATTTTTTGTATAAAAGTGTGTGCCATTTTATGGGTATAACTTGAGTTAAGCCACTGTCCTTGTTTTTGAAGGAAATGCATGGATTTTGCAGCTAATTTGAATGTTTTTTATCAAAATGTTGAAAAATAATCCACTTACTTGATCGAGCCAATATTCCAAATTTGGCAAAATATTGGTACCGAATGTCGAACATCATCACTCTGACATCCACATTTGGCCAAATTCGGAATATCAGGAGGTGATGTCAGACCCTCAGACATTTGTATGTCTACAGCACAAGTGTTTATAGTTTTGAAGGTGGGCAAGCCCCCATGCAACCCCATGTGGGGGGGGGATGTGCCCTCCACACCCCCTGCAAATTATATATTCTACAGTGAGGAAAAGGGTAAATCTCCCGATCCCCACTGTAGTGCGATCTGTTATCAGAACATCGAATGCACATTAGTGAATGTACAGTACCATTTGCTAATGTGCATTCGAACATTTTCAGAATGACATTACAGAAACTGGAAAAGACGCATTCATTTATTCCAGTTTTGCTTTAAGTGCCATCCCAGTTTTTGACAGTAAACCAATTTAAATTAATATATGTCACAGCTCTGGCTGGAATATATCAAGTGAACATTGTATCTGTTTATATGACTCCATGAACAATAATTTGAGGGCAAATATAATTGTTTATGTATAAGCCTGTTGTAAAACATGAGTCATTTTAGTTTAGCCATCACTATAGTAGATGCTGCTGGGTCCATCATGAATGAAGCACGGTGTTCTCTGATATGCTCCAGACAGCACATTCAAGCCTATCAGATACATGAAAGTGAGTATGACAACCTCCCTCCCTAGTGAAGAAAGAGTCAAGAGATGTTACAGTTTGAAATCCAGGTTTGGGGTACTGCTTACTGAATACGATTTGGAAGATGAATACCAGCAGCATAGCAGAGTCTCAATAAGCACAGTCTTTCTCAAAATTGGATTAAGAACAAGTCTACAATCCTAAAGCCAGTAGCTGGTTTCCAGCCATTGCATCAAGTTATGCTGATGTCACCTTAGGTAAAATCTGCCTTTCACACTGTCATACCAAATCCACTGTCATATCAGTTTGCTGAAGGTTAGAATAGTTTTACTACAAGATATATTTTTCTCAACTCCTGGGAGAAAGAAACTAGCTTATAATTTATGCTTCACTTTTTCAAAGAGACATTTTTGTCACATCTACACTGCAAATTCAGCTTGTTTACCCTAAGAGTTCTGCAGCCACCTCTTTGTCTGCTTCATAACTTGAGGGCGATGTCCTCTGCAATTACAGCTGGCAATCCTGTTAGATCACATTATATTACTCCAGTCTTTGAATGAAGTACATAGTAATGTAATCCTCCTATGATACTCATTTAACAGATCTACAGTTTTCTGTTCTGTCCAACTCTCTTAACATCTATTACTCTCTGCTTAAGCCCTTTCTGTAAATTTACCATCTGGATTTTGTGAATGTTCTTAATTTTTATTTTCATTGTGGAAAGTCATTGTTTCTTTTCAGTTAGTATGTATCTTCTTTTCCCTCAACAGTATAAAGCACTACCTTATGTTCTTCTGCAACAGTAACTAACTTGCTACCGTGTTTGTTTGTTTGCTTATTTATTTATTTGCTTACTTACTCATTTGTCTTGTTGAAAGTCTGATTGGGCAAAGTCCATTTTCACTGGAGGACCAGAGATAGAAGATATACTTAAGATACTCAAGATGTTATCCTGATATGCGGATAGAGAGTGGTGCAGCGGTAGCATTGTTGCTTCACAGCAAGAGGTTCTCTGGTACGATTCTCAGCTGGAGTGCTTTATGGAGTCTGCATATCCTTTCTGTGCTTGAGTGGGTTTCCTTCTACATTACAAAGACATGCTTATGGAGCATTTCTCCCCGGGCATCTGCTTAAAACTGGCTTTGTTCCAAGTCAGACTTTCCTGGTTAACAAATGTTTTTGTACAATTTCATGCAACAACTTATGATTCAGAACCCGGCCAATCAATACATCTACTTTTTGCCGAAAATCCATAAAAATCCATTACATCCGCCAGGCAGACCAATTGTCTCAGGCAAGGGTTATATTACAGAACCCCTATCTCTTTATCTGACCAAACACTTGAAGCCCCTGCTTCATCTAGTCCGATCTTGATTACAGCACACTACAAACTTTCTGCAGATTATTTCAGATAGCCAACTAGAACCTGATTGGTTGATGTGCACGCTAGATGTGTGCGCTTTATATACAAACATCCCATATGAATCCAGTTTGGAGGCCCTAAATTATTGGCTGGAGGTGGCTAATCTATATCATTCTGACTTTAACTCTTTTTTGGTACAGCTAGCAGGATATGTTCTCAGTAGTAATGCATTTTTCTATCAGGACACTTGTTACTTACAAACAAAGGGTACAGCAATGGGGGCTTCTTTTGCCCCATTTATGCTGATTTGTTTATGGCATTTGTTGAAAAACAGCTCATTTATGATCATGAGAATAATATTTATTTAGAATACATTGACATTTGGAGACTTTTTTAGATGATTGCTGGATGGTATGGAAAGGAGAGATTGATATGTTACATGGATTTATATCTTATCTGAATAGAAACTCATGGGGATTACAATTTACTGTTTATTATGACTTAAACAGCATCACGTTTTTGGATGTGACTACTAATAGATTACCAGACCATACGCTGAGCACTGAAGCATTCAGAAAATATCCCCAATACAATACCATCCTCCACGCGTCTAGTTTTCATCCTCCACACATAGCCCGTAACATTCCCAAATCGCAATTCATTAGAATAAAACAAATTTGTTCCGATGATTCTTCATTTCAGAATCAAAGGAAGGATCTTACAAACAGATTTAAAGCCAGGGGTTATGGTATGGGGTATGTGTTGCAGGCAAGCAATTTGGTTAATTCAATTAATAGGGAGGAATTTCTGAGATATAAAAATCATAACGTCACAACAACACAACCCATTAGGTTGGTTACAACATATGCCAGGAACACGGTCAACTTAATTGAAAGTGTCAGGAGACATTGGAATATACTACTATATGATGATGAGCTAGCTCAAATTATACCCAACAGATGTCGATTTTTATACCGTAAAGGCAAAAATCTTGGTTCCTGTTTTAATCATTATAAACATGGGTCTATGTATCAACCTTCTCAATACATGCAAACTACTATAATGGGGGAGCCATTAGTTGGCTGTTATCCATGTGGACATTGTATCCACTGTGACAAGGTGGTTAAATCTAAACAATTTTCAAGCCGCAACAGTTCGGTAGTTTATGATACACAATTTGTTGCTAATTGTAGTACTGATTGGCTAGTATATCAAGCTACATGTACCTGTGGTTCTTTCTATATCGGTCAGACTTCCCGTCCATTTAGAATTAGAATTTCGGAACATATTAATAACATCAAAAACAAAAAGGCTTCCAATGCACTTTATAAACATCATCTGACACACTCTACTGCCAGGTTTTCATTTATGGTTATTGACATTGTAAATGGCAATAAATCCAATAAAATGGGGTGGCACTCTATCTTAAATAACAAAGAAAAAAAGTGGATTGTGAAACTGGGTGGGTTGTTCCCTCCCGGTTTGAATGAACAATTCTAGGATGGACCAATCAGCCTTGAGATATGTGTATTTAATGTCCAATTAAAGTTGCATTATTTTATATTTTTTGCACTGAGGAAGGCTGTGATATTTTTCCGGCCGAAACCAGTCTGATTTTGTTCCAATAAAGTGGATTTTTGTACACAGTATGCTGGCTCTTCTTTCACTGGATCTTCACATTTACTTTTGAGCCGTGCATCTGCCTTTCACGCAGGAGTGCTGTTTTGCCTGTTACCTTTTTATGTAGGCCATAAAAGCAGTTGCTAGCCCAAGTATGCACAAACAGCAGTGCCACAAATGGCACATGGTACTCACTTATATCTGCTTATTTTTTCATTTACCCCCCCCCTTCCCAGTGCAGACAGGAAGTGTTTTTTCACATAGATAATTTCCTGTCACACAATTACATAGATGACTTGGGTGAGGGATAAAGCTATTGGGGCACAAGGTATTATTAGGCCGAAAAGTGACTGACTAGTGGTATGATAAATAAAAATATGTTGTTTAGTCACTTAGACAAGTCAGATTTTTTTGTGATCACAAGGATTTTTTTTCCATCAGGTCTGTCTGCCAGTAACTGCTTGCTTATTTTTGGCAAATGCATGTCCTTTACTTCAGTAATGTTATTGGTCTTTGCATCTGCACCCCCTTGCAGCTCTAAAAGTAAATGTTACACAGCAGTATTCAGCATATTGGCCCTCATTAAAGTTCATACAAAAGGTTCTGGATTCACATTCATGAATCAGAAGCTCAAGATTTTTAAAGTAATATGCAGTTATAGTTAAGTCTGGGAAATGTAATCACTCTTCTAACTTCTGTTTATGATATGGATGAGCGAATGCTCTTGTGGCTGAAATTTGAAATGCTAATTTCATATGAATACTTCACAGTGACTGATTTGTATGAGATTTAGCCTGGTAAGTACTAGAAATGTTACAAATGGGAATAATATCTCCTTAGTCAGTGCAAACCTGGTATTTATGCTTCAGTGAGGCATGACAGTCTTATGTGCTAGCGTGCACTAACTGCATATGGGGATACAGGGAAACAGAAGGAATCAAAGCAGCCTGTAAGCACAGCGGCATACTTTAAAAATAATTTAAAATATGTCTTTTGTAATTTGTATTTTGATGCCATAGAACAATTTCAAAGCACAGGCTGGGGGTAGCAGCTGTATCTTTGCTGTGAAATGAGCACCATTCGGTTACCTCATACAACTGAATAGATAAATGAATAAACCCACCCTCTGCTGTGCCTATGGCAAATGTGATTTTTTTTACGTATATAAGCTGCACTTTGGGGAACTTGTTTCTAGCAGCATAGTAAGAAAATGACATATGGCAAGTTAATAACTGAGTCAATATTCGGAACATTGGCACATAGCATCTAATCAAGAATATAATAGAATATCGTTGCATCACAAAAACTATCTTCAGTGTAATGTCAAACTTCTTATCAGCTCTCATCATATATGAATAAGGCAGCAAAATAAGAAATAAACAGACTGTTGTATAATCTGTCACATTTAAACCCTCAACAGTTCCTCATATACTAATGTAATGAAGTAATGTAAGTGATGTCATTATAAAATGGTACTATAAAGTAGCATTTCTGTTTTATTTACACTCTAGTGAATTCATTATCAATATAACATTGACAGCAATGATCAGCAGAAATTGCTGAAACAAGTGAAATGCTATTTGACTTTTGGCAGAAAAAATAGATTTCAGGGAAATAAGAAATCACACATGCATCAGTAATGGCAGACAGTAAATTAAAAAATATAGCATTTATTTCCCAAGTGGCACTGTGTGGGCTGTGCTGCATTCCAGGAATGAAAATGTATTAATACTGAATAACACAGACTGAGGAGCAAGGGACATATGTTGCATACCTGAATACTGTTTTGCTTTTTCAGTTGCCAGATCCCAAGTTATGCAGGTAACAACAGAGAATTGTTCTCATATTATATTAGAAAAAGAATATCCAGGGATTCAAGGAAAAAAAAAGTGTAAGTGAAAAAAAAAAGTTAGGTTTATATTGTTTTAAATGCATAAGAATTGTTGGCTACAGAAGTAAAAAGGCCACAGCCTCCTGAATGAAAGTGGTCAGCCATGTTGCTAATATGAGATATTATTTCAGCTAGCACCTTTTCATGATGCAGAGCAGGCCATGTAGTACAGATAAGTGAAAACTCAACACAAGAGCACACATCACCTCTAAAACAAGTTGACATGAGATCTGCTTACAGAGAACTTAGACACCATCTACAGGACTCTAGACATCTAAGGATTAACCTCCATAAAAGCATGGAAAGAAATTATGTAGTGCCTATGTAGGCAGCTAGAAGAAGTCATGATTTGCAGCAAAAGACTCACAATGAGAGACTAAAGAAAGTACAACAATCTTGAATCTGTAAACAGGATAGTAGGTTAAGATCTCAGTTTAGATCACTTTCATGGAATTGTGTTTCTAATAAAGTAATCAGATTGAATCAGAATTCGAAAAATACATTTCTGCCTCCATTATGTGAGTATTGCTCACTAACCTAGTTTTGCTTGCATAGTTTACTCTGGCTGTCACACAGTTTGTTTAGAAATGATGCCTACAAATAACAAAGTATTTTTACTGTATAAGTATGTGTGCTATCATAGCAAGTTACTCCCAATAAGACTTCTAATAGTTGTGCTGGGAATGCAGTGTTTTAACTAGAAATAACTTACTGTGACTCTCAAAGAAAGAATTTCTCTTCATCAGCTTCTAGAATTCATTTTGTCCTCTTTAATAATGTCAACCAATTGACCATCACCAACAAACATATTACGTTTCATTTAATAGTACAAATGTGATAATATTCTGAAGATTGTGAGATAATGTACAAACTGTAGATTTTTATGAAGACAGTAGTGGACAGTTACAACACCATTCTACAGTCCTACAACATGGAAATAATGCATGAATTCACAGAGCAGCCACACCAGAAACACTACGTTTTGTGAGCAGAGAAACATGTTAACTACAAGAATAAGAATGACTACACAAGTGGGACCCATCAAGTGAAATCTTGAGGTTGTCATAATGAAGGCTCAATACTGTAACTCAATGCATCAAAGATCAGCATTCATAAAACTGATTTATAGTACCTTATCCCCAATTAATGCTCATCCCTGTACTCACACACCCCATGACAAAACATCAGCCCTTCTTCAGGCTGCCTCTGTAGCCACTCAGTGAACGCAGAAATCATCACATGAGAGAACATCAGCCCTTCCTTGGGCTGTGTCTTCAGCCAGTCCATGAAATGACAAACGTATTACATGTTCTCCTCTCCCTCTGCAGCCACTAACACAGTGGAATGATGTGAACATTAATGAGACTCAGAGGTGTTTAGTGACTTCAAAGGAAGATGGAACTCCAGCAAATAACTTAGTAGGTAAGGATAACTCTGATGCAATAGATCTACAGATTGACAAAATCAACTCTGAGCTTAGTTTTACTGTTAGGTAAATAAATAACCAGTTACATAACACTATCTGGGTAAGTGACTATCTTGTCATAGCAGTCAAAGATCTTTCTCCATTAAGTTTTATCATTTTCCAACAGTAACACACAAAGGGAATGATTTTACCCTATCTTTGATAACTTGCACAGCACTTGGACAGATAAATTGCTTGACTGATGAAATGCAAGAAATGCAGCCCAGTGCAATATATTTCAATTTATTTCCAACAATGTATAATAGTAGAAACCTGTACAATAACCAACATATGTATTACGCACAGTAAATATAATTTGCCTTGCTTCCAACAATAACACCTAAAAGATGCACACAACAGCAAAAAATACTCCATTTCCAAACCTGCAATAACATTGAGTACTGACAAAATGGAGAAATATTACCCATTGCAATAAATTTCTGCTTGATTGCAAGTTACAACAGTAGTACAATGGCTGAACTTCTCAACAGCTAGAGTTGTACTAGTTAAGTACCTATAAACAACATCCTTCTCCATATCAATATAAACAATGGTTTACTAAAACAACTTTCCAGCTACCTTGAGGTCCAAATAGGTTTAATAAGAGGTTGTCTTAGAGGAGTGGTGATTTGCAGTTTCTTTCAGAGCATTAAACTATAAACAGTCCATTATATTTGTTGTGTTGCAAATTTTGGTACTGCTTCTGAGAACTTGTCCTGTTTCACACCAGGAAACATCATGTTCTTATCATCTTACCAGTTACACTTTTCCATAAACAATACGATTTTACAGAATGTTGTCATTACTTAACAACACTTTATCTAAATGAACCAAATTAATCATATTTAAAATTGCAATAAAACATTACTAGCAAACAAACCTTTTTCTATTTTGACAAGCTCTCTTGGTTACAGTAATGGCCTAGATATTAGAGTGCCCTTCATTATGCACCACGCCTGGAAATACCATCACATCTCTCTGAGTGTATCTTCATGCATGCTGTGCATATAATACACTGAAACAGCCTTTTTATGCCCCATATGAACTCAAAGGTATTTCTTAAAAAAGCATTGTATACTAGTACTTTAAGAGAAATGTGTAATTGGTGTGTGTGTGTGTGTGTGTGTGTGTGTGTGTGTGTGTGTGTGTGTGTGTGTGTGTGTGTGTGTGTGTGTGTCTGGATATCATGTGTATGTGTGCGTGTTTGTGTTTGGGTGTGCAGGTAATTTATTGAAAGCTCTGACATCAGAAATTACCACTGGAAGATGTTAGACAATATCCTGGGGATTCATTAGAAGGCTGAGTGCATGTACCCACATTGCGATATTTTGTGATTCAGAGACATCTTAGCCACAATGTGGTAAGACGTCATTATTGGTTAATTTGCACATCTCTGAATAGCAGTTACTACCTGCTAATGTAAGCAATGGCTTCCCCTCAATCACTCTCCCAAACATAAACACACACACACACACACACACACACACACACACACACACACACACACACACACACACACACACACACAAAAACTACAGTCCCTATACCTGTCCCTGATCTGTCTGATCTCCAGTAGTACCCCTGCCCTTAATCCCTGACCTGAAGTTGGGGCCATCATGGCACTTTACTGTTAAGTAGTCACTGGTGTCTAGGGTTTGCCCCCACCCCTGAACCCTAGTGCTGCCAGTGCTGTTAATGCACTGAAGTTAAATGTTTTCTTGGTGTGTAGCCCCCTGCCCCCAATTCCCAATCACCATACCATAGCTGCAGTAGGTTGTTGAACATGGCCTTTCAGCTATGTTCAGTACTGCAATGTGACTAGGCTGGCCATTCTTATCTATGTGGCTGAACAATTTTTTGAATCACTTGATGTGTAGATGCATTCTTGCATGTGGTTCTAGGGAGAAAGCGCATGGCTAGTTAGCATCTGCCTCTTGCATGCAGCATGTCTACAGGGCCAACCCTATGTGGTGTTACATGCCTTCATTGTAGAATTCTATGCAGCACAATGTTAGGGCAGTTTCTGAATCACAAAAAAGTACTGCTGGTACCACCTATCCAGTGCAGCTCTGGACAGCCTACAATAAAAAAAGCAGTCCCCAAAAGGCTCGTTATAGTACCTATTAGAATTAAAGAACTAAGGCATCCTAATGTGCTCCCTCTAAATTAATTTGTTTAAGACATGCTATCATCATTATCAAACTGAAATGCACTATAAACTGAGATAGAACATAATACACATTCTTTAGAAGTATCCCTGGACATAACAATCTTTTACTAAATAGTATGGCCAAAAAAGCAAACAAGTTCCAGTATTTCTTTTATATGTCATTTAAATAACACATACTGATACTTGTCATCTGACTCCATAGGTATAGCTCAAGGTACATGTAGGATTTTTCTTTATGAAGGTGTTACAGGTTTCTCTTCTTGTTTACATTACTATAAAACTATTCGAAATAAAAGTGTCGTACTGTAGTCACTAACAACAGATTATACCTCAGAGAATTAAATTAATTATTTTATAGATTCACATAATGATGTCAAAGAGTTTCATAACTGACTGGAATTTAATGTTAGCAAACATGGCATGTTGCATAGTCTTTCTTATAACTGCTGAAACTATATTAAACTGGCTGATATCATTTTTTATGGGCAGTATTGGATGCTTAAGATTTTTAACAAAGTAATTTACAGCCCTGCAGATGTCCCTCGCAGCCTGGGTTCAAGTGTGCATACCAGCACTCATTATGAATTCCATAAGGGAACATCCTTCCTGGAACCCCACCACACTGCGGCCCAGCAAAGAAAAAAAAAACAGAAAACTTAAAATTCCAACACCGAAAGGACAACTTAAAAAGTAATACTACCACTCGGTGAACCAGGCAAATCAGCTAACTCTGGAATCTCCTCAGATATTAATTATGAAATGGCACGCACACCAACTTGGTCGCTACCATCTAGGCTCCCCCCATACACTCACAAAACATTTCCTTTACTTTTCTCTCTCTTTCCACTGAAGAGACAAGTAGTAAGGGAATTGCATCATAAACAAAAGACTTAAAATTGACAAATTCTGCTGACGTCAGTAACTTTAAGAAAACAATGATTTCAATTTGCTGCACTGACCTGTGGCTTTCTCAGCTGGGTGATTGATTGTTTTTTTTTCTCTTCTGCACAGTGTGAGCTAGAGGGCCAACTGCCTTTTCAATACTTGCCCTTTGCTTTCTTTTTTCACTTCTATTTGTCTCTCCATTGACTGCCTATCTGTTCAATAACAGCATTTCCCTGCCTCCACTGCTCCCACTTTAGTTTCACGTCTGCCCTCCCCTGCTTAGCATCTGCACGGAACTTACTTATTTCCCGACATTAACAGGCACCATTTTCAAAAAGTAATTTCCAGCCTTGCAGATGTCCCTTGTGGAACTGAATTCAAGTGTGTATGCAATGTGAGTTATTTTGCAAGAAAGAGTTTTATTAAATAAGGGATTGCTTATTAACATTGTAAATGTTATTAGTGCATTGTTCAATCACCAGTCAAATGTTTAACATTTTATGACAAGACACAGTGTGAATGCGATTATGGCACTCCATACTCGAGTTTGAACAGATTATAAGAAAGCTCGAGAATTGCATGGTGACAGTGCAATGAGCTGTATGGTCTACAGTGTACAGCTATTATAATTATACTTGGTTTTGAGTTACATACATATTGTTAACACAATGCTTGTTACAGTGTATGTTTTGACAGATATATTTTTGACATGGAGCATATAAAAGTGTTTGCATTTTCTTTGCACTGCAACTACTTTCCTGCTAAAAGTATTGCTCCTTGTACACGCTTTGTTCAGCCGACTGCAGCACCTGTTTGGATTAATGTGCCATATAAACATTTCCTGTTGCCAAAATACATGAGCTTTCTCATTTAAATACTGACTGACACCAGAGTTAAGACAAGCATTACAAATACTGATATTGCAGTTCTACTAATCTTAAAACTGTGCTACTGACTAAAATATTTCATTGGGTCACTGAGTTTGAAATGTCTACCTTGCTGTACTGATTCACTGTTTGCCTTTTATTTAATTATTTATTTAATTATTTATTTATTTAACAATTGTTTACCAGGAAAATCCGACTAGACACAGGTCCTTTTTCAGTGAGGCCCAGGGAGAAAAGCTCCATGAATAACAGTAAATTTTAAAGCACAAATTACAATATTCAACAAAATATAAAGTAAACAAAATGTAGTATACATAAGAAAATACAAATTTGTTACATCATGACAACAAAACCTAGGCTTTGAAGTTAGCTAGTACTATTTGTAAAGTATGACTTATGCCAAGATATAAGGTTAAGACAGACCGGTAGGAATAAAAGATTAAACAGCGGGGAAGAAGTTGGATATGGCTGGGGTATACTGAGCATTCATGAGGAGTTAGTACAGGAACATAGCCACTTATTTTTTAGATAAGCTTTAAGTGATGGCTTAAAGTGGTTAGTGGATGAGATTGAGAGAATGGAGTTAGGAATGGAATTCCATATACGAGATATATAGCTGGAAAATAAAGATTCTCCTGCAGTGTTGTTGTTCTTAGAGATGGTGAGTAAGTTCTTATTGTTAGAGAGAAGTAGTCTGCTGGAACTGTAAGGGAGGAAGGATGAGATTTTGTAGTGCAGGGGTTCTGGTTGGTTGTGTTACAATTCTGTGAGTTAGAGAGAGTTGGTTGTAAAGAATAATGTTGGGAAGTTCAAGCCAGTCTAGTATCCTTAAAGCTGTATATGGACAGTCAGATGCAACCTTAGCAATTTTATTATAACATGCTTCTAGCTTAGATCAGTCAGTTTTCCTTAGATTAGTTAAAATTGAGAGGCATATAGTAGAATGGAGAGCAGATGGGTTTGTGCAAATTTAATTTTGGTCATTTTGTTCATGAACCTTTTGTGTCATATAGACTTTCAAGTTTCTTATGGGCTTTTTTACTGTTAAGGAGACGTGTAAGTCAATTTTTAGTTTATTGTCTATTTCCACTCCAAGAAGCTTTGTATGGGTTGTCGGGAGATTACAGTATTTTCTTTGGCTAGTTTGCTAAATGGTGGGCATGAGATAGATGTCTTGTTAATTTGGATGAGCAATAATTTAGTTTTGTTTGGGTTCAGGATTAGATGGACATTGGATAGCCATGTTTTAACAGAAGTGAAAGATTCCTGTGTTTGAGAATGAAGAGCTGATAGAGAAGTGGCAGCACAGATAAGTGTTGAATCATCTGCATACTGTATTATAGAACCATGTGGAATAGCTGTGTGTAAATTATTAGTAAAGAGGGAGAAAAGGACAGGGCCTAAGATAGATCCTTGGGGAACACCAGTGGATAAAGGAAGGTGTGCAGATAGGTCACCTTGCCATAGAACAGATTGTTGACAGTCAGATAAATAGTTATTAAACCAAGCTGTGGCAGATGGTGAGAAGGGTAGTTAAGTTAGTACATCTATTAGTTTGGAATGGGAGACCATATCAAAAGCTTTTGATAGGTCTAGAAAGATGGCAAATACAAAGTTATTGTTATTCCTGTGATGATTTACTGTATTAGTGAAGTATAACAGAGCAGTAGTGGTACTATGCAATGGGTGAAACCCATGCTGAGTGTTTCAGAGAAGGTTATTTGTTAGTAAGAATTTCATGACCTGAAGATGAATACACCTTTGGAGTAGCTTAGAAAGAGGTGAAATAATAGGAATTGGATGACAGTTTGTCAGTTCTATGGAAGGTCCCTCATTATGAAGTGGGATTACATGGAAGAATTTCCACAGTTGAAGATCCTTGTTTTTGAGAATGGATCTATTTATAAAGATTGATACTGGAAAGGCTATAGATTCAGCTGCAATTTTGAGGTATTCACTGGGTAAGTTATCTACAGCAAGTGTAGTAGGTTTTAGTTTCTGGAGTAGTTTTTTATAGCGGCTGTAAGAACTGGGGAGAAAGAGAACAAGGCATTGCTCGTTGTAGACTTGGCTAGTTTGGTATCAGGAGTATGGGTTTTCTGCTTGGAAAAGGCAATTATAGATTCAGTAAAATGTTTGTTAAAATGGTAGTTATGCTATCGAAATTGTTGTGGATGTTTGTGGTTGATGTAATAGATTTTCGTGAGTGAAGTACTGAGTTCCTAGCAGGCCAGAGTTTTTGAGGGCTTTTTTGGTATGTATTTTGAATGTTAAGCTAGAAATGTATTTTATCTTGTTTTATTTGTTTTTTTTTTTTTTTTTTTTCCTTATTTCTAAGTTCCTGATATTGCGGTTTAGAAACTACTGTGTTAGTCTTATGCCATAGTTCCCAGGCCTTATCTCTAGTTTTCAGAGGTGCCCTAGTTCCTCTGCTTAGCCAGGGGGCATTGTTTGATTTTAGTCTGATGGTTCTAACAGGGGCATGTGCATTTAATATATCCAAAAAGGATTTTTAAAGAGGTTCACTGCATCATCTACATAAAGGTATTTGAGTGGAGTCCAATTGCACCTTTGTAGGTCAGCTAGAAAGTTGTCAAGATTAATGTTATGTTTTTTTCTAAGTTGTTTAAACATAGTAGGTTTTGATGGGAATATGTGTTGTCATATAAGAAATGTGGGTAGATGATTGCTCAGACCATCAGGAAGGCAACCTGATTGAAATGAATGAGAGGAGTTATTTAGTAATATCCAATCCAAGGATCTGATTTTATCTGTTGTATTATGTCCGTATTGTTAGTAATTCCATACCATTAATCCCTGCTTCTATTTAATGGTCCGTGGCCTACTGCACTTTCTAACCTTCACATCTTACAAAACACTGCTTCCACTCTGTTAATTCATCTAGTTTCTAATGTGTGTATATACCAAATTTTGAATTTGATAATTACTTTGTGTTAAACATATCTTTTTTCCAGCATCTGTTAAGAATTCCATAAGAGAGCATCCTACCTGGAACTCCCACCAGATTGTGAACCAGCAAAGGAAAAAAATGAAAACTTAAAATTCCAGCACCAAAAGGACAACTTAAAAACTAACACCATCACTCAGTGAACTAGGCAAGTCAGCTAACTTTGCTATCGCCTTAGTTTTTAATTGTGAATTGACGTGCACACCAACTCAGTTGCTACCATCTAGACTCCCCCCATACACTCACAAAAACATTTCCTTTACTTTCAACTATTTTTCCACTGAAAAGACAAGAAGTAAGGGAATAGCATCATCAACAAAAGATATACACCGACAAATTCTGTAGACATCAATAACTTTAAGGAAACCATACTGGTTTCAATTTGCTACATGAACTTGAGGCTTTCTCGGCTAGGTGATTGATTGTTTTTTTCTCTTCTGACAGTATGAGCTGGAGGGTTGACCTGCTCCATTTACCCTCAGTCCGATTGGGCTTAGTTCACTCCTCTACCCTACCTCCATTCCCACCCACCCCCCTTAAATTACATTTAGTCATACAAACTACTTCCATCCAATAGACCTAGCCAATCAGCATCTCATCTTAATTAACCACAACCATAGCACACCTGGTTCCTTCCAACCCTATTTTTGTCCCTTCTTCAACAAAAACTTCAGTCTTCTTTATCAATTCCTATCATCCCACCAAAAAGAGTACTATTAATTTTCCTGTAAAACATCTTGTCTAGGTACCTCTTCCTATATCCTACTTTCTACTTATAGCTCTCTGAATACTCAGAAAACTCCTAAAAATAAAATGCAACCTTTATCCCACAAAAGTAAAACCACTCCACTATATATTATAATCATTATAATACTCTTCTTCATAGGGGCACACCTCACTTCCTACCACTCTCTCATTTCTTCAAAATCACCCAACCATAAGAGTACTTCACCTTTCACAAAACAAAATACAAACCCATATACAAACATATCTCCATCTATCTATAATACCACCATCAACATACAAATGACTTATAAAATACCTAAGCACAACATAGCAACTAACATTTCCCTTTGTTGCCATAAGCAAACTCTAAAATGACTAAACATCCTAAATAAAATAACTTCCAAACTTATGATAAGTGGCAATATACATCCCAATCCTGGCCCTATAAATATTCTCTCCCAAACAAATAAACCTACCCCATCACACCAGTTCACACCTAACTAGTCTCACTCAGCCTCCAACCTATTATTTATTAATCTAAATCTTAGAAGTGTTGTCAACAAGATTAATGAACTACATGCCACTCTCTCAGTCTACTCACCAGACATTGCTGTCCTAACAGAAACATGGTTCAAACCACACATAAATGACAATGAGATCATCCCTAGGCTACAATATTCTTTGGGCTGATAGTTTAGGAAAAGAGGTGGAAACATAGCTATAATGTACAAAAGTATAGCTATAATGTACAGATCTGCTCTGAGCTAAAATAGAATGGCATTAAATATACTGATCCGAAGGATATTGCCAATATCCTGGCAGATCGATTCAGTGCCAACTTCACCCCCTCTCACCCCCTAAATGGCCCATCTCAATACCGGAAGATTGCCAAATTCCAGTAATAACAGCCACACAGGTACAAAACGCACTCTCTAAAGTCAAGAATACAGCATCCATGGGACCAGATGACATCCCGGGCTGTGTACTACATGAACTACAATATGAACAGGCACCTCACCTAAGTGTCATGTTTAATCATAGCCTCATCTCAGGTTTCGTGCCCACTGAGTGGCGCAGAGCTACAGTTATCCCAATCCACAAGGGGGGATCCACCTTGGATCCCGGAAACTACCGTCCCATCAGTCTGACAAGCCTTATCTGCAAGGCCATGGAGCGTATTATCATGGAACTTATAAACAATGACATTGGCAACCTTCAAACACTGGACTCCACCCAGTTTGGGTTCGTGAAGGGCCGATCTTGTCTTCTGAACCTGATTGACTTCTTTGAATCAGTCTCCAGAGCCATGGACAAGGGTAAGGTGGTCCACACAGCCTATCTAGACCTTGCCAAGGCCTTTGACACCATCCCCCACTCTGGAATCATAGATAAACTTACTAAGTTGGGCATTAATCCCTATGTCACCCAATGGGTTGCTAAATGGCTTACTGATAGAACCCACACTGGAAAAGTAGCCGACTCCAAATCCAGCTCCAGACAAGTGACAAGTGGAGTACCTCAGCGTTCAGTCCTGGGGCCGCTCTTGTTTGGCATCTACTTCTCTGAAGTACAGGTCAACACTAAGGGACTCTGGCTAACAAAGTTTGCAGATGACTGCAAACTGGGAGCCATTATTGAATCCCCAAATTATGTGGATACTCTACAAAAGGGCCTTACAGAAACAGATGCTTGGTGCCAGAGCCATGGGCTCAAGCTCAATGCCAAGAAATGTATTGTTACAGTTACAGCTACAGCTACAGTTACAGCTATTATAATTATACTTGGTTTTGAGTTACATACATATTGTTAACACAATGCTTGTTACAGTGTATGTTTTGACAGATATATTTTTGACATGGAGCATATAAAAGTGTTTGCATTTTCTTTGCACTGCAACTACTTTCCTGCTAAAAGTATTGCTCCTTGTACACGCTTTGTTCAGCCGACTGCAGCACCTGTTTGGATTAATGTGCCATATAAACATTTCCTGTTGCCAAAATACATGAGCTTTCTCATTTAAATACTGACTGACACCAGAGTTAAGACAAGCATTACAAATACTGATATTGCAGTTCTACTAATCTTAAAACTGTGCTACTGACTAAAATATTTCATTGGGTCACTGAGTTTGAAATGTCTACCTTGCTGTACTGATTCACTGTTTGCCTTTTATTTAATTATTTATTTAATTATTTATTTATTTAACAATTGTTTACCAGGAAAATCCGACTAGACACAGGTCCTTTTTCAGTGAGGCCCAGGGAGAAAAGCTCCATGAATAACAGTAAATTTTAAAGCACAAATTACAATATTCAACAAAATATAAAGTAAACAAAATGTAGTATACATAAGAAAATACAAATTTGTTACATCATGACAACAAAACCTAGGCTTTGAAGTTAGCTAGTACTATTTGTAAAGTATGACTTATGCCAAGATATAAGGTTAAGACAGACCGGTAGGAATAAAAGATTAAACAGCGGAGAAGAAGTTGGATATGGCTGGGGTATACTGAGCATTCATGAGGAGTTAGTACAGGAACATAGCCACTTATTTTTTAGATAAGCTTTAAGTGATGGCTTAAAGTGGTTAGTGGATGAGATTGAGAGAATGGAGTTAGGAATGGAATTCCATATACGAGATATATAGCTGGAAAATAAAGATTCTCCTGCAGTGTTGTTGTTCTTAGAGATGGTGAGTAAGTTCTTATTGTTAGAGAGAAGTAGTCTGCTGGAACTGTAAGGGAGGAAGGATGAGATTTTGTAGTGCAGGGGTTCTGGTTGGTTGTGTTACAATTCTGTGAGTTAGAGAGAGTTGGTTGTAAAGAATAATGTTGGGAAGTTCAAGCCAGTCTAGTATCCTTAAAGCTGTATATGGACAGTCAGATGCAACCTTAGCAATTTTATTATAACATGCTTCTAGCTTAGATCAGTCAGTTTTCCTTAGATTAGTTAAAATTGGAGAGGCATATAGTAGAATGGAGAGCAGATGGGTTTGTGCAAATTTAATTTTGGTCATTTTGTTCATGAACCTTTTGTGTCATATAGACTTTCAAGTTTCTTATGGGCTTTTTTACTGTTAAGGAGACGTGTAAGTCAATTTTTAGTTTATTGTCTATTTCCACTCCAAGAAGCTTTGTATGGGTTGTCGGGGAGATTACAGTATTTTCTTTGGCTAGTTTGCTAAATGGTGGGCATGAGATAGATGTCTTGTTAATTTGGAAGAGCAATAATTTAGTTTTGTTTGGGTTCAGGATTAGATGGACATTGGATAGCCATGTTTTAACAGAAGTGAAAGATTCCTGTGTTTGAGAATGAAGAGCTGATAGAGAAGTGGCAGCACAGATAAGTGTTGAATCATCTGCATACTGTATTATAGAACCATGTGGAATAGCTGTGTGTAAATTATTAGTAAAGAGGGAGAAAAGGACAGGGCCTAAGATAGATCCTTGGGGAACACCAGTGGATAAAGGAAGGTGTGCAGATAGGTCACCTTGCCATAGAACAGATTGTTGACAGTCAGATAAATAGTTATTAAACCAAGCTGTGGCAGATGGTGAGAAGGGTAGTTAAGTTAGTACATCTATTAGTTTGGAATGGGAGACCATATCAAAAGCTTTTGATAGGTCTAGAAAGATGGCAAATACAAAGTTATTGTTATTCCTGTGATGATTTACTGTATTAGTGAAGTATAACAGAGCAGTAGTGGTACTATGCAATGGGTGAAACCCATGCTGAGTGTTTCAGAGAAGGTTATTTGTTAGTAAGAATTTCATGACCTGAAGATGAATACACCTTTGGAGTAGCTTAGAAAGAGGTGAAATAATAGGAATTGGATGACAGTTTGTCAGTTCTATGGAAGGTCCCTCATTATGAAGTGGGATTACATGGAAGAATTTCCACAGTTGAAGATCCTTGTTTTTGAGAATGGATCTATTTATAAAGATTGATACTGGAAAGGCTATAGATTCAGCTGCAATTTTGAGGTATTCACTGGGTAAGTTATCTACAGCAAGTGTAGTAGGTTTTAGTTTCTGGAGTAGTTTTTTATAGCGGCTGTAAGAACTGGGGAGAAAGAGAACAAGGCATTGCTCGTTGTAGACTTGGCTAGTTTGGTATCAGGAGTATGGGTTTTCTGCTTGGAAAAGGCAATTATAGATTCAGTAAAATGTTTGTTAAAATGGTAGTTATGCTATCGAAATTGTTGTGGATGTTTGTGGTTGATGTAATAGATTTTCGTGAGTGAAGTACTGAGTTCCTAGCAGGCCAGAGTTTTTGAGGGCTTTTTTGGTATGTATTTTGAATGTTAAGCTAGAAATGTATTTATTTTATCTTGTTTTATTTGTTTTTTTTTTTTTTTTTTTTTCCTTATTTCTAAGTTCCTGATATTGCGGTTTAGAAACTACTGTGTTAGTCTTATGCCATAGTTCCCAGGCCTTATCTCTAGTTTTCAGAGGTGCCCTAGTTCCTCTGCTTAGCCAGGGGGCATTGTTTGATTTTAGTCTGATGGTTCTAACAGGGGCATGTGCATTTAATATATCCAAAAAGGATTTTTAAAGAGGTTCACTGCATCATCTACATAAAGGTATTTGAGTGGAGTCCAATTGCACCTTTGTAGGTCAGCTAGAAAGTTGTCAAGATTAATGTTATGTTTTTTTCTAAGTTGTTTAAACATAGTAGGTTTTGATGGGAATATGTGTTGTCATATAAGAAATGTGGGTAGATGATTGCTCAGACCATCAGGAAGGCAACCTGATTGAAATGAATGAGAGGAGTTATTTAGTAATATCCAATCCAAGGATCTGATTTTATCTGTTGTATTATGTCCGTATTGTTAGTAATTCCATACCATTAATCCCTGCTTCTATTTAATGGTCCGTGGCCTACTGCACTTTCTAACCTTCACATCTTACAAAACACTGCTTCCATTCTGTTAATTCATCTAGTTTCTAATGTGTGTATATACCAAATTTTGAATTTGATAATTACTTTGTGTTAAACATATCTTTTTTCCAGCATCTGTTAAGAATTCCATAAGAGAGCATCCTACCTGGAACTCCCACCAGATTGTGAACCAGCAAAGGAAAAAAATGAAAACTTAAAATTCCAGCACCAAAAGGACAACTTAAAAACTAACACCATCACTTAGTGAACTAGGCAAGTCAGCTAACTTTGCTATCGCCTTAGTTTTTAATTGTGAATTGACGTGCACACCAACTCAGTTGCTACCATCTAGACTCCCCATACACTCACAAAACATTTCCTTTACTTTCAACTATTTTTCCACTGAAAAGACAAGAAGTAAGGGAATAGCATCATCAACAAAAGATATACACCGACAAATTCTGTAGACATCAATAACTTTAAGGAAACCATACTGGTTTCAATTTGCTACATGAACTTGAGGCTTTCTCGGCTAGGTGATTGATTGTTTTTTTCTCTTCTGACAGTATGAGCTGGAGGGTTGACCTGCTCCATTTACCCTCAGTCCGATTGGGCTTAGTTCACTCCTCTACCCTACCTCCATTCCCACCCACCCCCCTTAAATTACATTTAGTCATACAAACTACTTCCATCCAATAGACCTAGCCAATCAGCATCTCATCTTAATTAACCACAACCATAGCACACCTGGTTCCTTCCAACCCTATTTTTGTCCCTTCTTCAACAAAAACTTCAGTCTTCTTTATCAATTCCTATCATCCCACCAAAAAGAGTACTATTAATTTTCCTGTAAAACATCTTGTCTAGGTACCTCTTCCTATATCCTACTTTCTACTTATAGCTCTCTGAATACTCAGAAAACTCCTAAAAATAAAATGCAACCTTTATCCCACAAAAGTAAAACCACTCCACTATATATTATAATCATTATAATACTCTTCTTCATAGGGGCACACCTCACTTCCTACCACTCTCTCATTTCTTCAAAATCACCCAACCATAAGAGTACTTCACCTTTCACAAAACAAAATACAAACCCATATACAAACATATCTCCATCTATCTATAATACCACCATCAACATACAAATGACTTATAAAATACCTAAGCACAACATAGCAACTAACATTTCCCTTTGTTGCCATAAGCAAACTCTAAAATGACTAAACATCCTAAATAAAATAACTTCCAAACTTATGATAAGTGGCAATATACATCCCAATCCTGGCCCTATAAATATTCTCTCCCAAACAAATAAACCTACCCCATCACACCAGTTCACACCTAACTAGTCTCACTCAGCCTCCAACCTATTATTTATTAATCTAAATCTTAGAAGTGTTGTCAACAAGATTAATGAACTACATGCCACTCTCTCAGTCTACTCACCAGACATTGCTGTCCTAACAGAAACATGGTTCAAACCACACATAAATGACAATGAGATCATCCCCTAGGCTACAATATTCTTTGGGCTGATAGTTTAGGAAAAAGAGGTGGAAACATAGCTATAATGTACAAAAGTATAGCTATAATGTACAGATCTGCTCTGAGCTAAAATAGAATGGCATTAAATATACTGATCCGAAGGATATTGCCAATATCCTGGCAGATCGATTCAGTGCCAACTTCACCCCCCTCTCACCCCCTAAATGGCCCATCTCAATACCGGAAGATTGCCAAATTCCAGTAATAACAGCCACACAGGTACAAAACGCACTCTCTAAAGTCAAGAATACAGCATCCATGGGACCAGATGACATCCCGGGCTGTGTACTACATGAACTACAATATGAACTGGCACCTCACCTAAGTGTCATGTTTAATCATAGCCTCATCTCAGGTTTCGTGCCCACTGAGTGGCGCAGAGCTACAGTTATCCCAATCCACAAGGGGGGATCCACCTTGGATCCCGGAAACTACCGTCCCATCAGTCTGACAAGCCTTATCTGCAAGGCCATGGAGCGTATTATCATGGAACTTATAAACAATGACATTGGCAACCTTCAAACACTGGACCCCACCCAGTTTGGGTTCGTGAAGGGCCGATCTTGTCTTCTGAACCTGATTGACTTCTTTGAATCAGTCTCCAGAGCCATGGACAAGGGTAAGGTGGTCCACACAGCCTATCTAGACCTTGCCAAGGCCTTTGACACCATCCCCCACTCTGGAATCATAGATAAACTTACTAAGTTGGGCATTAATCCCTATGTCACCCAATGGGTTGCTAAATGGCTTACTGATAGAACCCACACTGGAAAAGTAGCCGACTCCAAATCCAGCTCCAGACAAGTGACAAGTGGAGTACCTCAGCGTTCAGTCCTGGGGCCGCTCTTGTTTGGCATCTACTTCTCTGAAGTACAGGTCAACACTAAGGGACTCTGGCTAACAAAGTTTGCAGATGACTGCAAACTGGGAGCCATTATTGAATCCCCAAATTATGTGGATACTCTACAAAAGGGCCTTACAGAAACAGATGCTTGGTGCCAGAGCCATGGGCTCAAGCTCAATGCCAAGAAATGTATGTTATCCCCTTTGGGAAAAAAACATGTATCCATGAATTACCATATAGGTGGCAGTACACTAAACACCGAAAGTGTGATAAGAGACTTAGGGACACAGGTGCACAGTGGTCTCACCTTCGATAACCACATCGCCACAACAGTCAGGAAATCCTTCTATGTGGCACACCTCATCACAAAGGGCTTTTCATCCTGAAAAAAGGAGGTCATTGTCCCACTGTACTAATCCTTCATTAGATCCATTATAGAATACAACGCCCCATTTGGTATGTACCTCTCAAGACATCTGCAACAACTGGAAAGGCCTCATAAATACCTCACTAAAAGAATCACAGGCCTAAAGCAGATGCCCTACGCTGACCGCCTTAAAAAACTCCAGCTATACTCTGTCGCATATCGTCTATTCAGAGGCGATCTCTGCTTAACATACAAGGCCATGTCAAACCCAGAGCTGTTGGACATGCTACACTTAAAGAAATCCCAATCCCTCAGAGCTACATGCTCTAAACCTTGTCATCACAATAAACAAAACATGCTGGAGGGATAGGTTCCTGACCCAGAGACTCCCCAGACTCTGGAATAGATTGCCCATACATGTCAAGCAGAGTGCCTCTTTGGACCTCTTCAAGAGGAACCTTGACGATTGGATGGGAGAAAGGAAATTCACCCCAGGGATCACGTCAGTCACCCTGCTAGACAGGGGTCCAGGAAAGTAAATAATGTGGGAAGAAATAGCCAGGGAATTGTTATGGCTAGGCTTGCATAGGCCCTTGGGCTGATAGCCTAGTACCAACCTATGAACCTATGAAAAACAATCTCACACTACAACCACTAAACAAATCTCCACCAAACCCTGACAACACTGTAATACTTATATCCAAACATTAACTTAACTAAAAAAATCACCTAGTAATTATAGCTAGCTATATTCTATCACATAATAAGCTCTCCACCTTACAGCAAATCCTTAGTTGGATATCTAACACCATTACTCAAGAAACCATCATTATGGGAGACATTAATATAGACTGGTTCTCATGTAATTCCCAAATACCTACTAACCATATTAACCTCTGTGGCTTCACACAAATAATCCAAACCCAACAAACATAAAATCAAACACACTATCCTAGACTGGATACTCACTAATAAACCCTCCCACTCCCAACACATAGGCTGTCTGCTTAATAGCCTCAGTGATTATATACCAACCTACCTACTCAGGAAATGTAGAAATCCACTCAAACAATTCAATTACCTCCAAATCCTTAATATGAAAAGCTTCAATTCCCATACAATAATATCAACACTGAAGCAATCTAGATGGACTCCACTTAAAAATCTATCCCTAAAATCAGCGGTGGAATACTTCAACAAAGCATTCCTTAGAATTCTTAAACACATCACACCCAATTTGGCTAATTTGTACCAAAGCAAATTATACTCCATGGCTCTCCAAGAAAAAGAAAACCCTCTTAAAATTAATAGACAAAGTTTGGAACCTATGGTAGACTAACAAATCTTACACAAATTGCCTAGAATTTCAAAAACTCAGGAATAAGGCTAAAACCCAAATAAAACAATATAAAAAATATTACACCACCCTATAACAGAAACATCAAAAAATCCTCAAAACATTTGGTCTGCAGTTAACAAAATACTTAAACCAGGACAAACAAGAACCCCAGCCTCATAAATACATTATTGAAAGTATTCTAAAACTCACAAAAAAACAACTCTCCCAGTCAATCATTTATACCCACTAAAATAAACAATAACAATATTACCATTTCCTTCCAATCTGCCCCTATTTCTACTATCCAAAAACTACTTAGAAAACTAAAGCCCACAGCAATAGCAGCTGACAAACTACCAGCCAACTCCCTCAAAATAGCAGCAGACACAATCACTTATCCTGTTTCCATTCTTATCAATCGCTCCATGTCTGAACAATATGTACCACAGATCTGAAAAATAACACATATAATCCCTATAGACAAAGGCAATACCTCAACTGAACTCTCAAATTATAGACCTGTCTCTTCCATCTAAAATTCTTGAAAAATGTATTCACTTATAACTTCTCCACTATCTCACAACAACCTACTAACTCTATCTCAACATGACTTTAGACCCAATCATAGCACCACAACAGCCCCCTTGAATTTAACTGATACCATTAAGTACTACAGAAACAAAGGAAACATTGTCTCAACAGTCTTCCTAGACATGTCTAAAGCCTTCTATCTCATCCTACGCTATTATCTATTCTCTCTGACCTAAACCTTAGTCCCTCTACCATCATCTGGTTCCAAAGCTATCTAACAGGAAGCCAACAAGTTGTGAAATGGTTGCAAGAGCTTTCTCCCCTCCTCCTTGTCACATTAGGAGTACCACAAGGATCCATATTAGGCCTCCATCTATTCAGACTATTTGTGAATAACCTTAGTACAGCCTTGTCTTCAGCCACATTGATCCAATATGCAGACAATTCATATGTGCTACCCGAACATACAACAGCTCCAAAATATTACACAAAGATCCTTTCCACTATCAAAACCAGGCCTACTGATGCTCAACTCATTTTAAATCCTAGTAAAACAAAACTTATGATCATCCAACCTACCAGATCCTCTGACCCCTCCCTCCATCTTTCTTCATTACTGCTTCTGATAACACAATAATTACAGCAGATTTACAATCCAAACTACTAGATGTAGTAATCAATAACAATATGAGATTTGATCAACACAGAAAGGCCTCAATGAGACCAACGACTGGTGTCAGAACCATGGCCTTAAGCTCAATGCCAAAACATGTGTCTTCAGCTCCTTTGGGAAAAACCCAGTTAACTTGAATTACCACATTGATGGTAGTCCAGTGAACACAGAAGGCATTATAAGAGATCTGGAAACACAGGTTGGCTGCAACCTCTCTTTTGACCAGCACATTGCCAATATGGTCAGAAATTCCTTCTATGTGGCATATCTCATTACTAAGGGCTTTGCATCCAGGAAGAAAGAGGTCATTGTATCCCTCTATTCTTCCCTCATTAGGCCAGTCATTGAGTACAATGCCCCATTTGGTATGTACCTCACTAGACACCTGCAACAACTGGAGAGGCCACAAAAGTAACTCACAAAGAGGATCCTAGGCCTTAAACACTTGTCCTGTATGGACAGACTCAAAAAACTGCAATTATTCTCTGTCTCATATTGCCTACTTAGAGGCAATCTCTGCTTGATTTATAAAGCCATGTCTGACCCTGCTCTGTTAGAAATGCTACATCTAAAGAAATCCCAATTCCTCTACACCACATGCTCAAGAGACCTCAACCTCATTACCACAATCAACAGAACATGCTGGAGGGACAGGTACATAACCCAGAGATTGCCCATGCTATGGGATAGATGTCCCATACATGTCAAGCAGACCACCTCACTGGCCCTCTTCAAGAGAAATCTTGATGAATGGATGGGAAATAGAAAATTCACCCCAGGGATCACTCCAGTGGCTCTACTCGACAGAGGCACTAGGAACTAAGGTTGGGTGGCATGATGACAGGCTAATACTATGGGCTAAGCTTGTAAAGGCTCCAGGACCATTAGCCTAGTACACACATATGAACCTATGAACATAGCACAGTCAAAGAAATACACAAAAAACTCAGAACCCTTTATAGAAATAACCAATTCCTAACTAATACTACTATAAAATCCATTGCTAGAACCCATCTGCTCTCCATCATCCTATATGCCTCCTCCATACTCACTTATCTAAGGAAAACTGACCTTGAAAAGCTTGAAACATGTTATAAGAAGATAGCAAAGTTCACAACTGACACTAATTATAGGACTCACCACTGTCACTCAATAAAAGAACTCTCCTGGTTAGAACTTTCCCACACACTTGCTCATAATCAACTGACAATGACTCATAAAATACTTCACCATATGCATAAGACACCAACCATTCAAAACACAATAACATGCTGTACTAACAACTGCTCACTTTGCTCTACCAATAAAACCTTACTAACAGTTATCAAACTAAAAACACTGCAGGAGATTCTCAATCAATAGCAAACACCTCCAACTTTAAAAAAAATACTCAAAAATCACTTCACAAAGACCTGGCTCTGCTCATGCAATGGGCCAGGATAATACTACCTCCCACCTCTCTCTAAAGTGCACAAGTCTCCATAATTTGCATAACTCCTGAAGGAACTGTAAACTATAAAACACCATCAGTCTACAAAAACACTACTAGAATAACACACAACACACTTCCGCTTCTGACCTTCTGTACATCTCATCCTGCTTCTACTGCTAAACATACTATTATGCCTCTATCAGTATGTCATAACCATTGTATAAACTTTCTCTCCAAAAGTGTTAACCAAATAAGGATCATCTCTGTTATTTGATGTATCTCTATATACTGTATCTTATATGCAGTCATTTTTACTGAAAGTGGACCTTTTCTTCCTGGCATCTGCTGAAAATGGGCATCTGCACTGTTGGACTTTCTCAGTAAACAAATGTAAATAAAAAAATAAATAAACAAAGTACAAATATAATGATACAAAAATAGGTGTTAACTTGTAAAATCTCAGAAGTTTATCCTCTAACTTGCAATTATAACCTCACAATCCTCTGTCATCCAATCCCTGAGAAGGATTTATTTATTTATTTGACATTTGTTAACTAGGTTAGTCCAACTGGGCATGAGCCCACTTTCAGTGGAGACTAGAGGTGAAAAGGTCCAGAACATGACAGTTATTTTAACAGAGACAAAATAAGATATATAAAGCTTGAAACATTTCAACATTAAACAATGCACGAAAACATTTGAAAGTATACAAAGGTTGACATATACATTGGATAAGGTTTGAGACAAGTGTTATTACATAGCTTGGAAGGAGACAATAGAAATGTAATATGAAGCATAATAGACATGTAATTAGATACATAAAGTGGAGCAGGAAATTAAAGCATATGTTCATACCTTGCTTAGTTGATACAGGCAGAGTAGCACAAAAGTGAAATACTGTAGTTGGTTAGAGTTCAGAACCAATCCTTCATCTTTTAAATTATTTTCAAAATGATTAATTTATTAGCTGGAAAGAGGCGGAACATGTCATCATTGGGAGGTGCGGGTGATGACTCGAGCTTGTATGTAGCATATTACCCAGACCCATACTTTTTCTCTTTCTAGCTACTTTACTTCCCAACCCAGTAGGTCCTATAACAGTACACTTTATGTACAGCCAGTTACAACAATGAAGGTTAAAGGCAGGCATAACAAACTGAAAAGTCAATGCAGGTATGTCATATTTGCTGGCCAGATCAGTAGACAGCAATTCTATCTCAATGTATTTTGTCACTCATTTACAATACAAACACAGATGATAAAGGACTCAGCAGTAAGTGCAAGATGAACACGAAAAAAGCACTACTAATAATTAACACTAATAGAAATAAAATAATCTACTATTCTCCTTCAAAGTAAAAAAATATATAATTCTGATGACTACATCCGAAACATCCTGAATCCACTTCCAAACCACTTCACCTTGCAGATCCTGTTCTCATGCTGGTCATACAGCACCCCACATAGCTCAATCAAAAATTAGGTTCAGGTTAACATTCTCTGCTTGATCTTCTGATTACTAACAGCCTCACTAAATTACTCTCCATTTTATTCAGCCACTCTCTATCAGTGAGTGTCCCCCTACTGTCTTTATAGTAAATAAAATAGTAAAGAGTCCCCAAAAACTAACTACCTTTAGACCAAAATCCTCACATAACATCAATAATCACAGCACACTTCTCCCAGGATTGTTTTCCTATGCCTTCCTCCAATGACCATAGCATGGTTGCTGAATCCCTATCAAGTACTCTATTAAAGTTTCAAAACCAGTTCTTTCCAATCACATCAAGACTATAAATTCAACAAACAATATGGCTTGAAGAAGAACAAAAAGCCTATCTCAAGCTCAGAGATTATTAAGCCTGGTATGAAATGAAAGCTAAATCCTAACCCAAATGCTTCAAATAGGTTCAGTATATAATGTGTCTAAATAAGTCATACAGAGGTATACAGAGCATTCCCCAAAATCAAAACAACAGTCTTTATTAGGTAATCTCAAATAACACTATAACAGAATCAGTCTCCTGTCTTGTCAGATAAACCCCCCTAAACAACATACCATCAAACAGTATTCCATGCACACCCTGTCAGCTTACCATTTCTGATATTATAAAGTAATCTACTTCATGTCCTACAAACTATACCCCATATATATCAAATCCTCCTGTTCCTCACCCTTACAATCCAATATACTACTTTAAAAAAGTCAAATCTTAAGACACAAAATCTTAAGACACAAAACCACTACTCAACCAAATCCCTATCTTTATAATCATCTACTCTGGTTTGTTTACTACCTTAAATAATTAATCACTGTACTTTTCTACATATTTGTAATCTCTGTATATGCAAAAGTAGTATGCTTAATAACTGGAAGAAAACTTTATTTACATCTTTAAATAAACCATCATTACTCTCTGATGCATCTCATGTTCACTCCATTTTTGATATTAGCAACCCAGGAAAAGATACTGTAACAAATATTTATATCAGACTCTCACAATTTCCTCTCTCTGTGAAACAACATAGCTTTGGGTCAGAGTGTAGCACTATGACTATCATTTGGTCACTGATAAGATATTAGTTGCCAATGACACTGGTAATCTCACTGGCAGAGTATTTATTGACATAAAAAAACCTTTATGACCTGGTCAGCCACCCTAAAATCACATATTCAGCCTTGGTATCTGTCCTCTCCCAGTTTCAAGACTTCCTTTCCAAAAGACTTTAGTAAGTTAAAATTATTCATCTATTTCATCTGTTTCCTCCTTTACTAAGGGTGTCCCTCAATGTTCTATTCTCAGCCCCTGATGCTCTACAGTTTCATCAGCAACTTCCTCAAAGACCTGAAACATTAACCACTTACACAATATGCTGACAATATGATAATATTTGGATCAATTTCACTGTCATCATCTTTCGTATAATATTACCTACAGAAAGACCTCCTACAACTCAGTAAAGGCATTGACAACAAATTATTGCTGTATGCCTTAGAAATAAAGGCCATGCTATTTTGAACCTAACAGAAACACCAACATCCCAAGAACTTGAAAAATGACTAGACTTAAAAATGAGCCAGATGAAACAACTATCATTTTCCAACATGTATGCATTTGGCTGGACCAGTTTTCTTAACGTTCAGCTCTACACTGAAAAAGTAAGATTGCAAAATTCATACTTTTCTTTTCTAGGAGAAAAGATTTTCTGAGTTTCTGTCCTTTGCAGCAAATAGGTAAATAAACTGATTTTTTTCAGTCTGAATAAAGTCTGTCCCTAATAGCAGCTGCTCCCAAATGAAAAAAAATAACTTAAGTGGTTAAAAATCTTTTTCAAGAAAATATGATATTTGATAACCTTCACCACGATGATGAAATGACTGTCTGACAAAGAAAAAATTAAAATGGCTAGCAGTTAAGCAAATGGCACACCTTTTCTAGGTTTGCAGATATTTAAACCTTAAAAATTAGAATGCTTCTATTACTTTGCAACCAAATTTACAAGGATGGTTCCATCCTACAACCTTTGAGACAAAACACACTGTGGTACATAGAGCCAAATTAACCTATACTTTTAGAAAAGGAAAAAAATAATATTTAAAACTTTCAGTCTCTATCTGATCCCCCTTTGATATAATTTGCTACAGTTATACAATTGCTATAAATATCTTGTGTTTGCAACTTTGACATTAGTTTTCATAATGAAAATCGTTTTATATGTTTATTGCAGTCTTTTTGTACTATACTTTCAGACAAAGTCTGCCCTCTCAACATATCAGCTAAGTTCCCATGCAGTATATTAAAGTTTTAGCTTGATTTGGTTATGAGAGCACATGCAAATTGCTTGCCAGATGAAATCTTTTGAAAATGATGTGTGTGAACATGCAAACATGGTTGCATAAAATTGGAAAAACATGCATGTGAAAAAATGTACACTTCCCTTTGTGTCTGCTTGTGTGTGTTTTGTGTGCGTATGTCTGTTTATATGAATATCTATATATATATATATATATATATATATATATATATATACATATATATATATATAATTTGTGTGCATTTTTATACATATCCTTGGTTGACATATGTTTAGTCAGAAAGATTTCGTCAACAAAGCAGATGGCTGACAGGTGTGCAAGATCACAGAATTCTTGGTGTTGGGAATATGTCCTTTCCCCAATATTGTGTGATCTCAGACTTATTATAAATAATTACAGGGGGTGCATGGGTGCAGAAGGACTTGCCCCTGAAAAAAAATATTTTTTATTGGAATTTTGTATGCACTGAGGTTGTTATAAAGTAGCACATTAGTTTTAATAAATTTATAATGTGTCGTTAAAATGCATGCTGTAGTATGGAACATGAGAACATTATGAAAACACTATCAGCCAAGCACTGACTCCAGTTAATAATGTATAAATGAAAGTAGTTGAAGGGTAGGATCAGGAAGTTCTGTCCACACCTGGAGGTTCAGAAAGGATGAGCTGCAGATTGTCTAGAAGACCCAAGCGATGTACATGCAAGGCATGTCAGACTATTCTTTTTCATTATAATTGGAAAATCATTTTGGAATATATAACTGCAGTTGAGACATAGTTGAGACTTACAGCCAAGGGCTTTTAAAGACAATATATTCCTAGGCCTAGAAGAATGGTGAGAAACTTTACTATTGCTGATGAAAAAAAAAACACAGGTACTGATATATTTTTTCTTCAAGGCAAGTCAGTTATTATTTTTTCCCTGTAAATCTGTGTAAAATAAACCGGTCTTTTATATAAATCTCGCTTCCATTATCTCCCTGGAGCTTTCTACACACACACACACACACACACACACACACACACACACACACACACACACACACACACACACACACACGTTTGTGCACATAAATATGAATATATGGTTATAGGAAGGGTTGCACAAAAAAATTGAAAAAAAAACTGCTGTATTCTTATGAGATGGTACTGTGTTGGTGCATTGTTGCTTTAGACAGTGAGCAAACTGCCCTTCTCATCAGACACATATTCACACAACACACACGCAAACATGCATACACACTGGGTTTTGACATTAATTTTAACATTTCCAAAAGAATAAGTGTTGTTGGACGAAGGCTGCTGATCTGCCATTTATGTCACATAGTGTGCCAGCCAGAAGTAGAATCTCAGGTGTCCACTTCTGGGCACTTTTCTTCAGGCAGTTTAACTGTGATCATGAACCCTATGCATTTAAAATGTTTTTTGATATAAATTCACATAAAAGGCAAGGTTATCTACAAAAGAAGCTTGACTTTTACAAAGCCCTTCTATGTCCCAACAGCTTTCCTACTACAGACATTTGGCCATCTTTGAAGATGCACTTCTTAGTGCAAACTCCAAATACATTCATCAATGGTCCAGCCATGTGACCATGGCCCAACTCAGTTTTAATTGACTGCATATCTTAAGTCATTTGTTAAAAAAAAGAAGCTATTTGCTCACCATAACATTCCATGTGAGTTGTTCATCTCGCCTTCATTCTTACTGATGGGTTCAGAGCTGATCCTCGGCTCTGACTCGGCCAAATGCAAAAGGTCAAAGTCTTCAAGCAGCTTGTGTCCTACTCCCTATCCCATGATGCACTGGTTCTTCCCCCAGATCTTGTTTGCTGCAAATAAAGGTATAAGCCAACTCGTAATATAGCAATAGCATGGAAAAACACTAGATAAAGGTCAAATAGAGTCACGCCATGCCTCAATTCTTGGGCCTCAAGATGCTTGGTGGGGGTTGGAGGGTGGGACGTAAGAATGAAGGTGAGATAAGCAACTAACATACAATGTTATGGTGAGTACATAACTTCTTTATGTGAAGTTGTTCTATCTCGCCTTCATTCTTACTGATGGGTTAGTGTCCCAAGCACCATCTTTCTTGGGTGACTCACTGGAGTATATTCTTCAGGGCAGTGGAACCAAAGGAAGCACTGTCCCTGGAGGCCCTATCCACTTTGTAATGAGTGATAAAGGTATGAGGCCTTGACTAAGTAGCTGCTGCACAAATTGTATCTATTTGCAATTTGAAAGAAAAGGCTGAGGAAGTGGATACAGCTCTAGTAGAGTGGGCTTTTATCTTGTCTTCTAATGGTGAATTAACTGAACTGCAAATAAAGGAAATACAGTCTGACAACCATTTGATAATGTGATTTTTGCAACAGAAGCGCCCTTCTTGGAGTCTGGAAAGGAAACAAAGAGTTGATCTGTTTTCCTGAAATCCTTAGTCCTGTCCAAATAGAAGCATAGCTGTCTGTGAAAGTCAAGCTTGTGCAGCATGTACTCTGCTTTATTGCCATACTTGGAGAAGAATACAGACAATTCTACAGACTGACTGAGATTTGTTTCTGAACATACCTTCAGTAAAAATGAGGGATTTGCCTGGAGAGACACTCTATCATTATGAACAATCATGTTTATGGACAAGGCCTGTAACTCTGTAACCTGCTGAGCAGAAGTAATAGCTACTAGAAAGATAGTTTTCCATGTAACATATTTTAGGTCACATGAAGAGGCTGGTTCAAAAGCTAGTAGAATTATTCGTGATAGAACTAAATTTAGATTCCATGGAGAAAGGGGATATTTGATGGGTGGTCTTAAATGTATAATGCCTTTGAGAAAAGCCTTTGAGTGTCTTTGAGACATGATATTAGACCCTTCCTCACCAAGATGGATGTTGGAGATTGCAGCTAATTGAACTTGAATATTTGCGGGAGTTGCTCCCTCATTGAATAGTTTTGTCCAAAAATTCCAGAATAGAAGCTATTGGATCTAAATATGGATCAATGTTATTTTGTAATGCCCATATCAAAAACCTTTTCCATTTGCTGAGATCTAGCTTTCTGGTGGATGATTTGTGACAGGATGTCAATATATGCAGCTGAAAGATTCTGAAGCCTGGCTATGTTTGGAATTGGAGCAGCCAAGCTATCAATTTGAGGGACCGAAGAGCCCCCAATGAGTGAGTCAGGAGGTCTGGAACTGGGTCCAGGATCCAAGGTTCATCCAATAGATGAGGCCAAAGAAAGGGGAACCAGATCTGGTGAGACCAATAGGGGACTATCAGAATTGTGCTCCTTCCCAGAGCACTGGCTTTCCATAAAACTTTGGGTATCAGAGGTAATGGTGGGAAAGCATAAAGGAGACCCGGAGGCCAGTCGTGTACAAGTGCATCCCTTGGGGCTTCCCCCAGTGGGGGGGATTAGGGCAAAGTAGCTGCTGTATTTCGTGTTTGTGGGTGTGGCAAGATCGCAGCAAGGCTGACCCCATATGCAGAATATGTTTTCCAACACTTCTTTCTTTATGGTCCACTTGTGAGACAATAGAATTGGCTGCTCAGCTTGTCTGCTATCATGTTGGACTTCCACGGAATGTGCATTGCCGTCAGAAAGTGCTGGGTGGAGTTCACCCATTGCAATACTCTCAAGGCTTCTCAACATAGGGGGTAAAATTTGGTTTGCCCTTGTTTGTTTATGTACCAGACTACTGACATGTTGTCTGTCTGGATTGCAATGGTTCCCAGAGGAAGAGAGTCTTGAAAGGACTGCAACGCTAGAAGTACCACTCTCATCTCTAGGACATTGATATGCAGGTGAGCCTCATGTTCTTTCCATGTGCCTTGGGCTGTTCTTCCCTGATAATGACCCCCCCCCAACCTATCAGGGAAGTGTCCGTGGTCACTATGCAATTGGGTTGGGTAGAACAAAGGGACGTCCTATTGTTACATAATGCGATGTCAGCCACCACTGAAGGTCCTTCTTGCATGAATTTGTGATCATAATCTGATGTGATATTGGAAGTTCCTGAAAGGACCACTGCATGAAAAGGAGTCGTTGTAGTATCAGCATATGCATGTGACCCAGTGGAATTACAATGATTGCTGCCGCCATTGTACCCAGCAATTTGAGAACCATGGAAGCTGGAATTTTTTCTTTTGAGAGGAGGGTCAGAGCCTGTTGCAGGAGAGCACAAACCCTGTCTGACAGAAGCTTTAAGGTCACTGTGGTGGTGTCCAGATCTGCTCCTATAAAAACAGTATGTTGTGATGGCAATAAGGTTGATTTTTCTAAGATTATGGTAATCCCCAGATGACGGTATAGATTCATAGTAGTGTCTCTTACTTGAATGAGCTGATGCCTGGTGGTGGCGGGTCTAAGTATGGAAACACCTGGAATCCCAAACATCTCAGGTGAGCCATTACTACTGCCATGCATTTGGGGAACACTCTGGGGGCTGTTGTGAAACCAAAGGGAAGTACTCAAAATCGATAGTGACTGGCCCCCAGCCAAAAGTGCAGATGATCTCTGGATGGTCTGTCCATTTTTATGTGGTAGCACACTTCCGGAGATCTATTGAGCACATCCAATTGTCTTTTCCTAGAAAAGGAAGTATCGACTGCAGTGTAACCATCCAGAACTTTGCCTTCTTCACAGATTTATTTAATCTGCTGAGATCCAAAATGTGTCACCAGTCCCCTGTTTTCTTTAGAACTAAAAATTACCTTGAGTAAGTTCTGGATCCTATCTGGTCTGTGGGGACTGGCTGGATGACTCTTTTTTGTAGCAACCTTTGAATTTCCCTGTGACTGGGTGGAACATTCGGGATTTTTCTTATTGAGGGAGGTAGAGTGGAAAAGGGAATAGAGTAACCTCTGGATATGATGCTGTGTACCCAGTTGTCTTTTGTTATTTTTAGCCAGGAATGTGTGTACAAAGATAAGCATTCCCCGACTGCCACTAGAGATGGACAGGTGGGCCTCCTCTCAGGAGCGCTGTTAGGGCTTCCCAAAGAAATGATCTCTTTCACCCTGGTTCTGCGGACCCCCTCTGCTGTGTGGACAGCATCTTCCATTATTATCTCCTCCTCTGCCTCTGGAGGGGGGTAAACCACGAGTGTCCTGAAAGGCTCCTTGAGTTTTACAGAACCACATCTTTCCTCCCTTCTGATCTTTGGGATAAGGTCTAGTAGGTGTGGAAAAATGGACTCTGTCTTGTTCACTCCTGGTAAGCATTTTTTTCACTTTGGGTACAAACAGGGATGAGCCATCGAAAGGATGTTGATAAAGGATGACTTAAAGGGCTCTGCAAAGGGACATAACCACATCCAGGAATGTCTCCTGAGGGCAATTCCTGTACCCGCTGCTTTGCTCACGCCATCAGCTGCATATGAAAGCAGATGCATGGACGAGTTTATTAGGGAATTGGGGGTGGAGAGCTGTGAAGATATTTTCTCTGACACCCCCGCATCTACTGAACCCTGTAGAGTATCTCCTTAGCTCTTTCAGGGGATCTCTCCAAAATCCAGTGAAATGCATCAGATAATTCAGCGACCTAAGAGCAAAAGTCACTGAAGTAAACATGCGCTTTCCATATCTGTCCATGACCCTCAAATCTTTATTCAGTGGATGGACCGACGTCGAAGTTTTGGACAACTCCTTCTTGGTGGCTGCTGCCACCACCATGGCATTAACAGGGACTCTTTTAGTGAAAAAAGCCTTGTCCTGTGGTGAGGTAATAAACTTATTAGGCCTCCTAGGGACAGGTTCCACAGTGTCTGGAGACTCCCACACTTTTTGACAAATCAGGTCCATGAGTTCGTCACAAGGCAGAGACACCCAAGAGGTGGAGGGCTGACACCCAAAAGCCTTTAGTCTTAGACTGACTCATTATCAGTAGGTTTGATGGCCTGCCAATCACCTCTCTGGTTAAGACTCTCTAAGATATCCATGAAGGAGATATCTTCTGAGGGTGACATGGGAAACCTTCTGAATCATCCAAGTCAGGGTCTGAAGTGATGGATGCCTGAGGGGAGTCCAGATGCTTCCTCTTGCATAGCCTCTTTCTAAGAATCTCCTCAGTATGAGCTTTTGGTGTGGTCTTGGAAGAGCAGGGCTTGCCCAATGGGGCATCCTAAGGCTCTGGGTCTCTACGCTTTTGTGGAATCTATGAAGCAGAGGTAGATACAGGTGCTTTAGGGGAGGAGGTTGCTTGTGCTGATGATGTGGATGCCCGAGGGGACAAGACTCTCCTCATAGCATTGAAGGCCCTCCTGCTCCGATGTGAAGGAACCCATGGATCTGAAGAAGCAGGAGATTCCATCGGCACAAAAATGGCGGGCTCCAAGTCAGAGATAGGTGCCGAACTCACCCACACCAAAGCCCCAAGAGGCAAAGTCGAAACCAAAATATCGGTTAAACTATCCTCTCCAGACCCAACTGGTGAGTGTTGGCTCCTAGACTCCTTGATCAGCACAGAGGAAGTCTGAGTAGTCAGAACCGATAATCCTGGAGCAGGTGTCGGTTCTGACAGTTCCACAATCATCAGCTCTGAACACTCTGGCTCTGAAGCCCCGAGTCAGATCGGAGGAGGAACAGTAGTAGGAGGGAAGGTTCTGGTCAGTTCCGAAGCCCAAGGGGTCGGCTCTGACAACATCTTGGCCAGTGCCAGTGTCTGCAGAAGCCTCTGCACCACACGATCCACATCCATGTCCGAACATCTTGAGGACCAAGAAGATGTGACAAAAGAGGCCACTGATTGTAATATTGGAGACTTCAAGGTAGGAGATACTGGCTCTAATATTGGGGACTGGCTTGTGCCAACAACTGTCAGCTCCAAAGCTAGTGGTGCCGAGGTCGATGTTTATTCAACCCTGGATTTACTGGTCAATGTCAATCAGTTCCGATGACCCAGAAGATGTCTTGGAAGATCTGGATTGTTTGCCTTGTGTGTCACCCTTATTAAGGGATTCCTGGAAAGAGGGCTTTACCAAACCCCTTGCAATAAATTTGCTCTTTCTTTCATGCATCACCCTGGAACTAAAGGAGTGGCATATTGAGCAATCCTCTTGAAGGTGAACCTCATCCAAACAGTAAATGCACTCATAGTGTCCATCTGTGATGGACATCTTTTGTCCACATTTAGGAATTTTTTTTAAACCAGATTTAGACTTCTCATTTTCCAGCTGGGATATAATGGCAATCCACAAGAAACAACCACTAACACACTTATATAAAGATTATTCTATCTAATTTTAACAGGCTAGATACACAGTCTAACAGTTGCACACTAAAAGAAAATGCCCTAATGAAAACAGGCTTTAGAAAGTAAGGAAATTAGCCTTTTAAAACATCAGGCTATTCAGAAAAAACACACTAACGTATATATATATATATATACATATATATATATATATATATATATATATATGTATATATATATATATATATATATATATATATATATTTGTCTAAGAATTCACATTAACTATGGGAAGGGAGATAACAAGGCTAACAAAAATGACCACGAAGGAGACAAGGAACTTATAACAGAAAATGCACAAGCACTTTGACTAGCACTCCTAAACTAATCTAAATACTTAACTACTCTAATCCTAACTACTAATAACAACAATCTAAGAAATAGAAAGAGAAATACTCAAAATTTCACTGGCCAGAGCTAGTGAAATGCCTGATCTGTTGCAGCGGTAAATAAGATCTGGGGAAGCACCAGTGCATCATGGGATAGGGAGTAGGCCATGAGCTGGTTGAAGACCTTGAGCTTTTGCATTTTGCCGAGTCAGAGCTGAGGACTGGCTCCGAACCCATCAGTAAAAATGAAGGTCAGATAGAACAACTTCACATTCTTTTATTTTTCTGTAAATTCAAAAAATAAAGTTCACCTTAAGCCATCACTCCAGCCATACATAAAATAATTTCATCAGAAATCCCCCAAAAAGTGGCATATTACACAGCAACTCCAAGTACAGAACATTTATTAGATAATTCACATGGAGTTTGGCTCCTCTAATAAAATTATTTTGCTAGCATATGCAAACCTTATTCCTAAAATCACATTTGTATTCCAAGTCACATTACAAAGTGTTGCAAACAACAGCCCAAACATATGCTGCAGGCTAAAGCCTACTACAAATAAATAAATGCACTAAGTAATTAATTTTGCTAATACTGTGATATAGCGAGAAAAAGCTCTGGCTACAACCCCACCAACCCACATTTGATTAGTATCCTTGTTGGTGAATGACCAATATTTCTACAGGTGACCAAGTGAAATGCTCCAAGCATCAGTTACCCAAAAAACAAGACAAAGTGGGATACAATTATTATTGCTGTTCTTCACAGAGAATCACTGATGAGATTTCTAAGTGAGCATCAGAAATGATTCCCTTTTTCTGGGATGTGTCTCCGTTCTTCGAGTTATTGTGATTGTGTAATTTCAATATATAACATCCCCCCTCACACACACACACATCAGGGATGCGCCCCTGTAAAATAATTACTTGCAGTTTACCTTTTTTTTAACATTTTGTACTTTGAACAACAGATTTTGGCACTTTTGATACCTAGAGATTTGCCATTCAGCATTTCAGAGCGGAACCCTGGAAGACCTGACTAGGGAGTAAAAGAAATGACAAGAAAAAATATTCACTCATATCTGTGAGTGGGAAATTAAGAGATACATGAGGGTGTGGCTCCATGAAGATCCATAGTGAAGGCTGGAGATGACTGCATGTGTTTTGCTTCAAAGAGGAGGTAGAGCTATTGAAGGGATAGTGCTTCCAAAAGTGGAAGCCACAGCCCTCATGTACACCCGTCATACTCCACACACTTGAGATGTAGTAGACATATGTAAGAGACAATGGGGTGCCATAGCAAAAAACACTGATCACCATTAAAGATGAAGTAGTCAACATCACTGCTTAACCTTTGTCCCCTTGGAGAAAAAATGAATCATCCACAAGGTCTGTATCTCTATGAGCAATGAACGGCTGGTTGGGTTGGAGGTAGTTATGATGGTCTTTGGAGATTAGGACCTCAAAAAATAACAAACATACAAATAAATACATTTATAAATAAAAACATTTTAAACAATCATGACACACAGACCTGAAGCTCTAAGCATAACCAAAATGACCTCAGAGTGACTCCAGCCCTGGGCACTACAGAATTTCATTTGGAAGGAGTGAATGATCAGCATATGTGGCTCACAGGGAGGTGTTACGCGGCACACATTGTAGATGGAGTTGAGCCTGGCCATGTAGTCCTGGTCCCAGCTGATGATATTCAAACATATGCACAAAATAATTATTTTTTTACTAATAATCTTTAGCCTGATTTTCCTGGAACTCACCTGTAGGCTTTGCAGAGTGAGAATAATAGAACGAGAGTTAGCTTTTAAAACACTTGCAATATCTTATTCTACAACACAAAAACTTTTCATATAAACAAGAAAGTCCAGAAAGTCCAGAGAAAGTGATAATCTTAATCAGTCTGAACACTAAACCAATTATTTTTTCGAAACTTTAAAGTTCACATAAACTCTTAAAATACATCAAGTGCAGTTGTTACCCATTAAGAACTCTTACCATCCTTATCTGTTCCAACTGAGCAACAGAACCACCAGTCTTGGGACCCATTACACTGGCTGTCAAGGAATAAATGCACAATTTAATGAAGAAATAATACGTAGTTGTCTAAATCCAAATGTTGCTGAAACAAACACACCTAAGAGCTACAGCTTATCATAAATGCGTAGGGCATCCCCATGGTATTATCTGATGACAACTCATCTTCCTTCCCCCATCCCTGTGATGTCATATGATATTATCTGATGTCAACAAAGTTTTCCTTTCCCTATCCCTGTGATGTCATATGATCCCAGCAAATCTTTTCTTTCCCCATCGCATTGATGTTATATGATGTCATCACATCCTTTCCCTGCCAGCCATTCCCATTAACTGTCCACAATTGCATTATCTTGACAGATTGTTAACCTCTGTCTCTGTCCAATTGCCTTGACAAACAGCTAAATTGATCATATTCCTTCATTTGTCAAATAGGAGGGAGTGCCACAGTGTGAGTTTGTTTAGCAAACTCCCCTTACATCTAATATGTTTATTCAATGAAAGTTTTAATTTTTCCAAAGGATAGTATCTGAACAAAACAGGTATCCAAATAAATGTATTTAATTATGAATAATTCTGTCATGCCAAAAGGAGACAGAATGGCATTATTCTAACATGTAAGCAATATAACCCATAAGAAGAGCAGAGCATTGATTTCTGTAAAAGAGTGCTCTAAAATAAGTCATTTTTGAAGAAAGGGACTGACAGATGCTAAAATGTCTTATTCAGAAAAGTTATTTAGGAAAGAGGAAAAGTCTGTAGCAAGTGAGTAATGGCATGAGTAGAAAGGTCAGGCTTAGCATAAAAAGTAGACTCAAACAAGGCAAAGAGAGACAGACAGATAGACAGAGAAAGACAGTAAAGTATACAACAAATGAAGTGTGAAATACCTGGAATATATAGTCTACCTTATGAACATGCTAAATAAATGTAAAGAACAACCACACACTGGAGCTGAGAGCTGCTGAAATGTAATGTCTTCTGGTACCTCGGCTATACAAGCCTTCACAGGAATGAATTCACAACATACAGCGCATCAATTACACAATTAATCAATTAACTTTTTTTAAGAAAATATTTTTAAAGAACCATAATAAATTACATTTCCATACATTCAATTTTATAAACTCAAATTCATTTCTAAATTTTTTAATTTGTTTCTGTGTATTGGCTAAACCTGATTTTATAAGTGGCGGTAATTATGTTCAAAAGCTATTAAACTTGGAAAGTAGATTTATACTGAATTTTGGTACACTTTCCCTAGGGGCATGAATTTAGAAATTAATTTGTGTTTATAAAATTGAATGTGTGGAAATGTAATGTATCATGGTTCTTTAAAAATATTTTCTTAAAAAAAGTTAATTGATTAATTGTGTAATTGATGCTCTTATAAAAAGTACTGCTGTATGTTGTGAATTCATTCCTGTGAAGGCTTGTATAGCCGAGGTACCAGAAGGCCTTAAGTTTCAGCAGCTCTTAGCTCCAGCGTGTGGTTGTTCTTTATTGATACTGCTTCTATGGTTTTTAAATAAAGAAATGTAAACCCTGTTCTCCATCAGCTGATGATCTCCCTACTTCGTACCTTAAACTCACTGCAAAATCTATAGCATACCCACTCTCAATTCTCATTAACAGATCTCTTCAAGATACCCACGCCCCTGCCCTGTGGGGAAAAAATCTTCATTATTCCCCTCCATAAACAAGGTAACTACTCGGAAATACCCATTTTTAGGCCAATTGCCAATTTATCCCTCCTTTCTAAGGTCCTGAAAAAGTATTATCATAAACAACTCCTTCAGTGCCCATTACAAAATTGTCACCCAACCAACCCCAGGCCATAGCACCACTACAGCTGTCCTCCATACCTCTCAACTGTGCAGATTTTTGCAGGATGCCCAGATTTTTGCCTATTATCTGAGCTCTATTTCTCATCAAATTTATGGTTTTCTGGCAAATCACTGGGATGATCTGAGGACTGAAGTCATGAAATAATTACCTACATTTGAGTTTCAGACTTAAATTCCTTCAAAAAAATGTATGGTAACACAAGCTCTGTTACTATAGCAACTTTCTAAGTTTAAAAGAACATTACTTAAAATCTGCCCCTATTTCTGGGCCTCTGTCCCCCCATTTCGGTAAGCTTTGTCCAGATTTGTTGCACTAAGAGGTTAAGAGGTATGTTATCCTAAACATTTCCAGCACCATTAATAAGGCTAAAAGACCAAAGAAA